>NW_022261978.1:5406098-5428598 GCF_002021735.2 Oncorhynchus kisutch | reverse complement strand
CATGGGTATAGTGGGATGACTGACCATACCAGGACATGGTAACATGGTTATAGTGGGACGACTGACCATACCAGGACATGGTAACATGGTTATAGTGGGACGACTGACCATACCAGGACATGGTAGCATGGTTATAGTGGGATGACTGACCATACCAGGACATGGTAACATGGTTATACTGGGATGACTGACCATACCAGGACATGGTACTGACCACACCAGGACATGGTAACATGGTTATAGTGGGATGACTGACCATACCAGGACATGGTAACATGGTTATAGTGGGATGACTGACCGTACCAGGACATGGTAACATGGTTATAGTGGGATGACTGACCATACCAGGACATGGTAACATGGTTAGAGTGGGATGACTGACCATACCAGGACATGGTAACATGGTTATACTGGGATGACTGACCATACCAGGACATGGTAACATGGGTATAGTGGGATGACTGACCATACCAGGACATGGTTATAGTGGGATGACTGACCATACCAGGACATGGTAACATGGGTATAGTGGGATGACTGACCATACCAGGAAGCGGTTATAGTGGGATGACTGACCATACCAGGACATGGTAACATGGGTATAGTGGGATGACTGACCATACCAGGACATGGCTATAGTGGGATGACTGACCATACCAGGACATGGTAACATGGTTATAGTGGGATGACTGACCATACCAGGACATGGTAACATGGTTATAGTGGGATGACAGACCATACCAAATCAAATCAAATCAAATCAAATCAAATTTATTTGTCACATACACATGGTTAGCAGATGTTAATGCGAGTGTAGCGAAATGCTTGTGCTTCTAGTTCCGACAATGCAGTAATAACGAACAAGTAATCTAACTAACAATTCCCCCAAAAAACTACTGTCTTATACAGAGTGTAAGGGGATAAAGAATATGTACATAAGGATATATGAATGAGTGATGGTACAGAGCAGCATAGGCAAGATACAGTAGATGATATCGAGTACAGTATATACATATGAGATGAGTATGTAAACCAAGTGGCATAGTTAAAGTGGCTAGTGATACATGTATTACATAAGGATGCAGTCGATGATATAGAGTACAGTATCTACGTATGCATATGAGATGAATAATGTAGGGTAAGTAACATTATATAAGGTAGCATTGTTTAAAGTGGCTAGTGATATATTTACATCATTTCCCGTCAATTCCCATGATTAAAGTGGCTGGAGTAGAGTCAGTGGCATTGACAGTGTGTTGGCAGTAGCCACTCAATGTTAGTGGTGGCTGTTTAACAGTCTGATGGCCTTGAGATAGAAGCTGTTTTTCAGTCTCTCGGTCCCAGCTTTGATGCACCTGTACTGACCTCGCCTTCTGGATGACAGCGGGGTGAACAGGCAGTGGCTCGGGTGGTTGATGTCCTTGATGATCTTTATGGCCTTCCTGTAGCATCGGGTGGTGTAGGTGTCCTGGAGGGCAGGTAGTTTGCCCCCGGTGATGCGTTGTGCAGACCTCACTACCCTCTGGAGAGCCTTACGGTTGAGGGCGGTGCAGTTGCCATACCAGGCGGTGATACAGCCCGCCAGGATGCTCTCGATTGTGCATCTGTAGAAGTTTGTGAGTGCTTTTGGTGACAAGCCGAATTTCTTCAGCCTCCTGAGGTTGAAGAGGCGCTGCTGCGCCTTCCTCACGATGCTGTCTGTGTGAGTGGACCAATTCAGTTTGTCTGTGATGTGTATGCCGAGGAACTTAAAACTTGCTACCCTCTCCACTACTGTTCCATCGATGTGGATGGGGGGGTGTTCCCTCTGCTGTTTCCTGAAGTCCACAATCATCTCCTTAGTTTTGTTGACGTTGAGTGTGAGGTTATTTTCCTGACACCACACTCCGAGGGCCCTCACCTCCTCCCTGTAGGCCGTCTCGTCGTTGTTGGTAATCAAGCCTACCACTGTTGTGTCGTCCGCAAACTTGATGATTGAGTTGGAGGCGTGCGTGGCCACGCAGTCGTGGGTGAACAAGGAGTACAGGAGAGGGCTCAGAACGCACCCTTGTGGGGCCCCAGTGTTGAGGATCAGCGGGGAGGAGATGTTGTTGCCTACCCTCACCACCTGGGGGCGGCCCGTCAGGAAGTCCAGTACCCAGTTGCACAGGGCGGGGTCGAGACCCAGGGTCTCGAGCTTGATGACGAGCTTGGAGGGTACTATGGTGTTGAATGCCGAGCTGTAGTCGATGAACAGCATTCTCACATAGGTATTCCTCTTGTCCAGATGGGTTAGGGCAGTGTGCAGAGTGGTTGAGATTGCATCGTCTGTGGACCTATTTGGGCGGTAAGCAAATTGGAGTGGGTCAAGGGTGTCAGGTAGGGTGGAGGTGATATGGTCCTTGACTAGTCTCTCAAAGCACTTCATGATGACGGATGTGAGTGCTACGGGGCGGTAGTCGTTTAGCTCGGTTACCTTAGCTTTCTTGGGAACAGGAACAATGGTGGCCCTCTTGAAGCATGTGGGAACAGCAGACTGGTATAGGGATTGGTTGAATATGTCCGTAAACACACCGGCCAGCTGGTCTGCGCATGCTCTGAGGGCGCGGCTGGGGATGCCGTCTGGGCCTGCAGCCTTGCGAGGGTTAACACGTTTAAATGTCTTACTCACTTCGGCTGCAGTGAAGGAGAGACCGCATGTTTTCGTTGCAGGCCGTGTCAGTGGCACTGTATTGTCCTCAAAGCAGGCAAAAAAGTTGTTTAGTCTGCCTGGGAGCAAGACATCCTGGTCCGTGACTGGGCTGGGTTTCTTCCTGTAGTCCGTGATTGACTGTAGACCCTGCCACATGCCTCTTGTGTCTGAGCCGTTGAATTGAGATTCTACTTTGTCTCTGTACTGGCGCTTAGCTTGTTTGATAGCCTTGCGGAGGGAATAGCTGCACTGTTTGTATTCAGTCATGTTACCAGACACCTTGCCCTGATTAAAAGCAGTGGTTCGCGCCTTCAGTTCCACACGAATGCTGCCATCAATCCACGGTTTCTGGTTGGGGAATGTTTTAATCGTTGCTATGGGAACGACATCTTCAACGCACGTTCTAATGAACTCGCACACCGAATCAGCGTATTCGTCAATGTTGTTGGCTGACGCAATACGAAACATCTCCCAGTCCACGTGATGGAAGCAGTCTTGGAGTGTGGAGTCAGCTTGGTCGGACCAGCGTTGGACAGACCTCAGCGTGGGAGCTTCTTGTTTTAGTTTCTGTCTGTAGGCAGGGATCAACAAAATGGAGTCGTGGTCAGCTTTTCCGAAAGGGGGGCGGGGCAGGGCCTTATATGCGTCGCGGAAGTTAGAGTAACAATGATCCAGGGTCTTTCCACCCCTGGTTGCGCAATCGATATGCTGATAAAATTTAGGGAGTCTTGTTTTCAGATTAGCCTTGTTAAAATCCCCAGCTACAATGAATGCAGCCTCCGGATAAATCGTTTCCAGTTTGCAGAGAGTTAAATAAAGTTCGTTCAGAGCCATCGATGTGTCTGCTTGGGGGGGGATATATACGGCTGTGATTATAATCGAAGAGAATTCTCTTGGTAGATAATGCGGTCTACATTTGATTGTGAGGAATTCTAAATCAGGTGAACAGAAGGATTTGAGTTCCTGTATGTTTCTTTCATCACACCATGTCACGTTGGCCATAAGGCATACGCCCCCGCCCCTCTTCTTACCAGAAAGATGTTCGTTTCTGTCCGCGCGATGCGTGGAGAAACCCGCTGGCTGCACCGCTTCGGATTGCGTCTCTCCAGTGAGCCACGTTTCCGTGAAACAGAGAACGTTACAGTCTCTGATGTCCCTCTGGAATGCTACCCTTGCTCTGATTTCATCAACCTTGTTGTCAAGAGACTGGACATTGGCAAGAAGAATGCTAGGGAGTGGTGCACGATGTGCCCGTCTCCGGAGTCTGACCAGAAGACCGCTTCGTTTCCCTCTTTTTCTGAGTAGTTTTTTTGGGTCGCTGCATGGGAACCATCCCGTGGCGCTGGTTGTAAGGCAGAACACAGGATCCGCATCGCGAAAAACATATTCTTGGTCGTACTGGTGGTGAGTTGACGCTGATCTTATATTCAGTAGTTCTTCTCGGCTGTATGTGATGAAACCTAAGATGACCTGGGGTACTAGTGTAAGAAATAACACGTAAAAAAACAAAAAACTGCATAGTTTCCTAGGAACGCGAAGCGAGGCGGCCATCTCTGTCGGCGCCGGACATGGTTATAGTGGAATGACAGACCATACCAGGACATGGTAACATGGTTATAGTGGGATGACAGACCATACCAGGACATGGTTATAGTGGGGTGACTGACCATACCAGGACATGGTAACATGGTTATAGTGGGATGACAGACCATACCAGGACATGGTTATAGTGGGATGACTGACCATACCAGGAAATGGTAACATGGTTATAGTCGAAGGACTGACCATACCAGGACATGGTATCATGGTTATAGCGGGATGACTGACCATACCAGGACATGGTAACATGGGTATAGTGGGATGACTGACCATACCAGGACATGGTTATAGTGGGATGACTGACCATACCAGGACATGGTAACATGGTTATAGTGGGACGACTGACCATACCAGGACATGGTAGCATGGTTATAGTGGGATGACTGACCATACCAGGACATGGTAACATGGTTATACTGGGATGACTGACCATACCAGGACATGGTAACATGGTTATAGTGGGATGACTGACCATACCAGGACATGGTAACATGGTTATAGTGGGATGACTGACAATACCAGGACATGGTAACATGGTTAGAGTGGGATGACTGACCATACCAGGACATGGTAACATGGTTATACTGGGATGACTGACCATACCAGGACATGGTAACATGGGTATAGTGGGATGACTGACCATACCAGGACATGGTTATAGTGGGATGACTGACCATACCAGGACATGGTAACATGGGTATAGTGGGATGACTGACCATACCAGGAAGCGGTTATAGTGGGATGACTGACCATACCAGGACATGGTAACATGGGTATAGTGGGATGACTGACCATACCAGGACATGGTTATAGTGGGATGACTGACCATACCAGGACATGGTAACATGGTTATAGTGGGATGACTGACCATACCAGGACATGGTAACATGGTTATAGTGGGATGACAGACCATACCAGGACATGGTTATAGTGGAATGACTCTGACCATACCAGGACATGGTAACATGGTTATAGGGGGATGACTGACCATACCAGGACATGGTAACATGGTTATAGTGGGATGACAGACCATACCAGGACATGGTTATAGTGGGGTGACATGGTAACATGGTTATAGTGGGATGACAGACCATACAAGGACATGCTAACATGGTTATAGTGGGATGACAGACCATACCAGGACATGGTTATAGTGGGATGACTGACCATACCAGGACATGGTAACATGGTTATAGTGGGATGACAGACCATACCAGGACATGGTTATAGTGGGATGACTGACCATACCAGGAAATGGTAACATGGTTATAGTCGAAGGACTGACCATACCAGGACATGGTAACATGGTTATAGTGGGATGACTGACCATACCAGGACATGGTAACATGGGTATAGTGGGATGACTGACCATACCAGGAAGCGGTTATAGTGGGATGACTGACCATACCAGGACATGGTAACATGGGTATAGTGGGATGACTGACCATACCAGGACATGGTTATAGTGGGATGACTGACCATACCAGGACATGGTAACATGGTTATAGTGGGATGACTGACCATACCAGGACATGGTAACATGGTTATAGTGGGATGACAGACCATACCAGGACATGGTTATAGTGGAATGACTCTGACCATACCAGGACATGGTAACATGGTTATAGGGGGATGACTGACCATACCAGGACATGGTAACATGGTTATAGTGGGATGACAGACCATACCAGGACATGGTTATAGTGGGGTGACATGGTAACATGGTTATAGTGGGATGACAGACCATACAAGGACATGCTAACATGGTTATAGTGGGATGACAGACCATACCAGGACATGGTTATAGTGGGATGACTGACCATACCAGGACATGGTAACATGGTTATAGTGGGATGACAGACCATACCAGGACATGGTTATAGTGGGATGACTGACCATACCAGGAAATGGTAACATGGTTATAGTCGAAGGACTGACCATACCAGGACATGGTAACATGGTTATAGTGGGATGACTGACCATACCAGGACATGGTAACATGGGTATAGTGGGATGACTGACCATACCAGGAAGCGGTTATAGTGGGATGACTGACCATACCAGGACATGGTAACATGGGTATAGTGGGATGACTGACCATACCAGGACATGGTTATAGTGGGATGACTGACCATACCAGGACATGGTAACATGGTTATAGTGGGATGACTGACCATACCAGGACATGGTAACATGGTTATAGTGGGATGACAGACCATACCAGGACATGGTTATAGTGGAATGACTCTGACCATACCAGGACATGGTAACATGGTTATAGGGGGATGACTGACCATACCAGGACATGGTAACATGGTTATAGTGGGATGACAGACCATGCCAGGACATGGTTATAGTGGGGTGACATGGTAACATGGTTATAGTGGGATGACAGACCATACAAGGACATGCTAACATGGTTATAGTGGGATGACAGACCATACCAGGACATGGTTATAGTGGGATGACTGACCATACCAGGACATGGTAACATGGTTATAGTGGGATGACAGACCATACCAGGACATGGTTATAGTGGGATGACTGACCATACCAGGAAATGGTAACATGGTTATAGTCGAAGGACTGACCATACCAGGACATGGTAACATGGTTATAGTGGGATGACTGACCATACCAGGACATGGTTATAGTGGGATGACTGACCATACCAGAACATAGTAACATGGTTATAGTGGGATGACTGACCATACCAGGACATGGTAACATGGGTATAGTGGGATGACTGACCATACCAGGACATGGTAATATGGTTATAGTGGGACGACTGACCATACCAGGACATGGTAACTTGGTTATAGTGGGACGACTGACCATGCCAGGACATGGTAACATGGTTATAGTGGGATGACTGGCCATACCAGGACATGGTAACATGGTTATACTGGGATGACTGACCATACCAAGACATGGTAACATGGTTATAGTGGGACGACTGACCATACCAGGACATGGTAACATGGTTATAGTGGGATGACAGACCATACCAGGACATGGTAACATGGGTATAGTGGGATGACTGACCATACCAGGACATGGTTATAGTGGGATGACTGACCATACCAGGACATGGTAACATGGGTATAGTGGGATGACTGACCATACCAGGAAATGGTTATAGTGGGATGACTGACCATACCAGGACATGGTAACATGGGTATATTGGGATGACTGACCATACAAGGACATGGTTATAGTGGGATGACTGACCATACCAGGACATGGTAACATGGTTATAGTGGGACCACTGACCATACCAGGACATGGTAACATGGTTATAGTGGGATGACTGACCATACCAGGACATGGTAACATGGTTATAGTGGGATGACAGACCATACCAGGACATGGTTATAGTGGGATGACTGACCATACCAGGACATGGTAACATGGTTATAGTGGGATGACTGACCATACCAGGACATGGTAACATGGTTATAGTGGGATGACAGACCATACCAGGACATGGTTATAGTGGGGTGGCTGACCATACCAGGACATGGTAACATGGTTATAGTGGGATGACAGACCATACCAGGACATGGTTATAGTGGGATGACTGACCATACCAGGACATGGTAACATGGTTATAGTGGGACGACTGACCATACCAGGACATGGTAACATGGTTATAGTGGGACGACTGACCATACCAGGACATGGTAACATGGTTATAGTGGGATGACTGACCATACCAGGACATGGTTATAGTGGGATGACTGACCATACCAGAACATAGTAACATGGTTATAGTGGGATGACTGACCATACCAGGACATGGTAACATGGGTATAGTGGGATGACTGACCATACCAGGACACGGTAACATGGTTATAGTGGGACGACTGACCATACCAGGACATGGTAACTTGGTTATAGTGGGACGACTGACCATGCCAGGACATGGTAACATGGGTATAGTGGGATGACTGACCATACCAGGACATGGTTATAGTGGGATGACTGACCATACAAGGACATTGTAACATGGTTATAGTGGGACGACTGACCATACCAGGACATGGTAACATGGTTATAGTGGGATGACTGACCATACCAGGACATGGTAACATGGTTATAGTGGGATGACAGACCATACCAGGACATGGTTATAGTGGGATGACTGACCATACCAGGACATGGTAACATGGGTATAGTGGGATGGCTGACCATACCAGGAAATGGTTATAGTGGGATGACTGACCATACCAGGACATGGTAACATGGTTATAGTGGGACGACTGACCATACCAGGACATGGTAACATGGTTATAGTGGGATGACTGACCATACCAGGACATGGTAACATGGGTATAGTGGGATGACTGACCATACCAGGACATGGTAATATGGTTATAGTGGGACGACTGACCATACCAGGACATGGTAACTTGGTTATAGTGGGACGACTGACCATGCCAGGACATGGTAACATGGTTATAGTGGGATGACTGGCCATACCAGGACATGGTAACATGGTTATACTGGGATGACTGACCATACCAAGACATGGTAACATGGTTATAGTGGGACGACTGACCATACCAGGACATGGTAACATGGTTATAGTGGGATGACAGACCATACCAGGACATGGTAACATGGGTATAGTGGGATGACTGACCATACCAGGACATGGTTATAGTGGGATGACTGACCATACCAGGACATGGTAACATGGGTATAGTGGGATGACTGACCATACCAGGAAATGGTTATAGTGGGATGACTGACCATACCAGGACATGGTAACATGGGTATAGTGGGATGACTGACCATACAAGGACATGGTTATAGTGGGATGACTGACCATACCAGGACATGGTAACATGGTTATAGTGGGACCACTGACCATACCAGGACATGGTAACATGGTTATAGTGGGATGACTGACCATACCAGGACATGGTAACATGGTTATAGTGGGATGACAGACCATACCAGGACATGGTTATAGTGGGATGACTGACCATACCAGGACATGGTAACATGGTTATAGTGGGATGACTGACCATACCAGGACATGGTAACATGGTTATAGTGGGATGACAGACCATACCAGGACATGGTTATAGTGGGGTGGCTGACCATACCAGGACATGGTAACATGGTTATAGTGGGATGACAGACCATACCAGGACATGGTTATAGTGGGATGACTGACCATACCAGGACATGGTAACATGGTTATAGTGGGACGACTGACCATACCAGGACATGGTAACATGGTTATAGTGGGACGACTGACCATACCAGGACATGGTAACATGGTTATAGTGGGATGACTGACCATACCAGGACATGGTTATAGTGGGATGACTGACCATACCAGAACATAGTAACATGGTTATAGTGGGATGACTGACCATACCAGGACATGGTAACATGGGTATAGTGGGATGACTGACCATACCAGGACACGGTAACATGGTTATAGTGGGACGACTGACCATACCAGGACATGGTAACTTGGTTATAGTGGGACGACTGACCATGCCAGGACATGGTAACATGGGTATAGTGGGATGACTGACCATACCAGGACATGGTTATAGTGGGATGACTGACCATACCAGGACATGGTAACATGGTTATAGTGGGACGACTGACCATACCAGGACATGGTAACATGGTTATAGTGGGATGACTGACCATACCAGGACATGGTAACATGGTTATAGTGGGATGACAGACCATACCAGGACATGGTTATAGTGGGATGACTGACCATACCAGGACATGGTAACATGGGTATAGTGGGATGGCTGACCATACCAGGAAATGGTTATAGTGGGATGACTGACCATACCAGGACATGGTAACATGGTTATAGTGGGACGACTGACCATACCAGGACATGGTAACATGGTTATAGTGGGATGACTGACCATACCAGGACATGGTAACATGGGTATAGTGGGATGACTGACCATACCAGGACATGGTAATATGGTTATAGTGGGACGACTGACCATACCAGGACATGGTAACTTGGTTATAGTGGGACGACTGACCATGCCAGGACATGGTAACATGGTTATAGTGGGATGACTGGCCATACCAGGACATGGTAACATGGTTATACTGGGATGACTGACCATACCAAGACATGGTAACATGGTTATAGTGGGACGACTGACCATACCAGGACATGGTAACATGGTTATAGTGGGATGACAGACCATACCAGGACATGGTAACATGGGTATAGTGGGATGACTGACCATACCAGGACATGGTTATAGTGGGATGACTGACCATACCAGGACATGGTAACATGGGTATAGTGGGATGACTGACCATACCAGGAAATGGTTATAGTGGGATGACTGACCATACCAGGACATGGTAACATGGGTATAGTGGGATGACTGACCATACAAGGACATGGTTATAGTGGGATGACTGACCATACCAGGACATGGTAACATGGTTATAGTGGGACCACTGACCATACCAGGACATGGTAACATGGTTATAGTGGGATGACTGACCATACCAGGACATGGTAACATGGTTATAGTGGGATGACAGACCATACCAGGACATGGTTATAGTGGGATGACTGACCATACCAGGACATGGTAACATGGTTATAGTGGGATGACTGACCATACCAGGACATGGTAACATGGTTATAGTGGGATGACAGACCATACCAGGACATGGTTATAGTGGGGTGGCTGACCATACCAGGACATGGTAACATGGTTATAGTGGGATGACAGACCATACCAGGACATGGTTATAGTGGGATGACTGACCATACCAGGACATGGTAACATGGTTATAGTGGGACGACTGACCATACCAGGACATGGTAACATGGTTATAGTGGGACGACTGACCATACCAGGACATGGTAACATGGTTATAGTGGGATGACTGACCATACCAGGACATGGTTATAGTGGGATGACTGACCATACCAGAACATAGTAACATGGTTATAGTGGGATGACTGACCATACCAGGACATGGTAACATGGGTATAGTGGGATGACTGACCATACCAGGACACGGTAACATGGTTATAGTGGGACGACTGACCATACCAGGACATGGTAACTTGGTTATAGTGGGACGACTGACCATGCCAGGACATGGTAACATGGGTATAGTGGGATGACTGACCATACCAGGACATGGTTATAGTGGGATGACTGACCATACCAGGACATGGTAACATGGTTATAGTGGGACGACTGACCATACCAGGACATGGTAACATGGTTATAGTGGGATGACTGACCATACCAGGACATGGTAACATGGTTATAGTGGGATGACAGACCATACCAGGACATGGTTATAGGGGGATGACTGACCATACCAGGACATGGTAACATGGGTATAGTGGGATGGCTGACCATACCAGGAAATGGTTATAGTGGGATGACTGACCATACCAGGACATGGTAACATGGTTATAGTGGGACGACTGACCATACCAGGACATGGTAACATGGTTATAGTGGGATGACTGACCATACCAGGACATGGTAACATGGTTATAGTGGGATGACAGACCATACCAGGACATGGTTATAGTGGGATGACTGACCATACCAGGACATGGTAACATGGTTATAGTGGGATGACTGACCATACCAGGACATGGTAACATGGTTATAGTGGGTTGACAGACCATACCAGGACATGGTAACATGGTTATAGCGGGATGACAGACCATACCAGGACATGGTTATAGTGGGATGACAGACCATACCAGGACATGGTTATGACTGACCATACCAGGACATGGTAACATGGGTATAGTGGGATGACTGACCATACCAGGACATGGTAACATGGTTATAGTGGGACGACTGACCATACCAGGACATGGTAACATGGTTATAGTGGGGCGACTGACCATACCAGGACACGGTAACATGGTTATAGTGGGATGACTGACCATACCAGGACATGGTAACATGGTTATACTGGGATGACTGACCATACCAGGACATGGTAACATGGTTATAGTGGGATGACCGACCACACCAGGACATGGTAGCATGGTTATAGTGGGATGACGGACCATACCAGGACATGGTAACATGGTTATAGTGGGATGACTGACCATACCAGGACATGGTAACATGGTTATAGTGGGATGACTGACCATACCAGGACATGGTAACATGGTTATAGTGGGATGACTGACCATACCAGGACATGGTAACATGGTTATACTGAGATGACTGACCATACCAGGACATGGTTATAGTGGGATGACTGACCATACCAGAACATAGTAACATGGTTATAGTGGGATGACTGACCATACCAGGACATGGTAACATGGGTATAGTGGGATGACTGACCATACCAGGACATGGTAACATGGTTATAGTGGGACGACTGACCATACCAGGACATGGTAACTTGGTTATAGTGGGACGACTGACCATGCCAGGACATGGTAACATGGTTATAGTGGGATGACTGGCCATACCAGGACATGGTAACATGGTTATACTGGGATGACTGACCATACCAAGACATGGTAACATGGTTATAGTGGGACGACTGACCATACCAGGACATGGTAACATGGTTATAGTGGGATGACAGACCATACCAGGACATGGTAACATGGGTATAGTGGGATGACTGACCATACCAGGACATGGTTATAGTGGGATGACTGACCATACCAGGACATGGTAACATGGGTATAGTGGGATGATTGACCATACCAGGAAATGGTTATAGTGGGATGACTGACCATACCAGGACATGGTAACATGGGTATAGTGGGATGGCTGACCATACCAGGAAATGGTTATAGTGGGAGACTGACCATACCAGGACATCGGTAACATGGTTATAGTGGGACGACTGACCATACCAGGACATGGTAACATGGTTATACTGGGATGACTGACCATACCAGGACATGGTAACATGGTTATAGTGGGATGACCGACCACACCAGACATGTAGCATGGTTATAGTGGGATGACGGACCATACCAGGACATGGTAACATGGTTATAGTGGGATGACTGACCATACCAGGACATGGTAACATGGTTATAGTGGGATGACTGACCATACCAGGACATGGTAACATGGTTATAGTGGGATGACTGACCATACCAGGACATGGTAACATGGTTATACTGAGATGACTGACCATACCAGGACATGGTTATAGTGGGATGACTGACCATACCAGAACATAGTAACATGGTTATAGTGGGATGACTGACCATACCAGGACATGGTAACATGGGTATAGTGGGATGACTGACCATACCAGGACATGGTAACATGGTTATAGTGGGACGACTGACCATACCAGGACATGGTAACTTGGTTATTGTGGGACGACTGACCATGCCAGGACATGGTAACATGGTTATAGTGGGATGACTGGCCATACCAGGACATGGTAACATGGTTATACTGGGATGACTGACCATACCAAGACATGGTAACATGGTTATAGTGGGACGACTGACCATACCAGGACATGGTAACATGGTTATAGTGGGATGACAGACCATACCAGGACATGGTAACATGGGTATAGTGGGATGACTGACCATACCAGGACATGGTTATAGTGGGATGACTGACCATACCAGGACATGGTAACATGGGTATAGTGGGATGATTGACCATACCAGGAAATGGTTATAGTGGGATGACTGACCATACCAGGACATGGTAACATGGGTATAGTGGGATGGCTGACCATACCAGGAAATGGTTATAGTGGGATGACTGACCATACCAGGACATGGTAACATGGTTATAGTGGGACGACTGACCATACCAGGACATGGTAACATGGTTATAGTGGGATGACTGACCATACCAGGACATGGTAACATGGTTATAGTGGGATGACAGACCAACAGGTTGATGACCTACCAGGACATGGTAACATGGTTATAGTGGGATGACTGACCATACCAGGACATGGTAACATGGTTATAGTGGGATGACTGACCATACCAGGACATGGTAACATGGTTATAGTGGGTTGACAGACCATACCAGGACATGGTACATGGTTATAGTGGGATGAACAGACCATACCCAGGACATGGTATAGTGGGATGACAGCAACCATACCAGGACATGGTATGACTGACCATACCAGGACATGGTAAACATGGGTATAGTGGGGATGAACTGACCATACCAGGACATGGTAACATGGTTATAGTGGGGACGAACTGACCATACCAGGACATGGGAAGATGGTTATAGTGGGACGACTGACCATACCAGGACACGGTAACATGGTTATAGTGGGATGACTGACCATACCAGACATGTAAATGGTTATACTGGATGACTGACCAATACCAGGACCATGGTAACATGGTTATACGTGGGATGACTGACCACATACCAGGACATGTAACATGGTTATAGTGGGGTTGACGACCATACCAGGACATGGTAACATGGTTATAGTGGGATGACAGACCATACCAGGACATGGTTATAGTGGGATGACAGACCATACCAGGACATGTTATTGACTGACCATACCAGGACATGGTAACATGGTATAGTGGATGACTGACCATACCAGGACATGGTAACATGGTTATAGTGGGACGACTGACCATACCAGGACATGGTAACATGGTTATAGTGGGACGACTGACCATACCAGGACACGGTAACAGTGGTTATAGTGGGATGACTGACCATACCAGGACATGGTAACATGGTTATACTGGGATGACTGACCATACCAGGACATGGTAACATGGTTATAGTGGGACGACCGACCAACCAGGACATGGTAGCATGGTTATCAGTGGGATGACGGACCATACCAGGACATGGTAACATGGTATAGTGGGATGACTGACCATACCAGGACATGGTAACATGTTATAGTGGGAGTGACTGACCCATACCAGGACATGGTAACATGGTTATAGTGGGATGACTGACCATACCAGGACATGGTAACATGGTTATAGTGGGATGACTGACCATACCAGGACATGGTTATAGTGGGATGACTGACCATACCAGGACATGGTAACATGGTTATAGTGGGATGACAGACCATACCAGGACATGGTTATAGTGGGATGACTGACCATACCAGGACATGGTAACATGGTTATAGTGGGATGACTGACCATACCAGGAATGGTTATAGTGGGATGACTGACCATACCAGGACATGGTAACATGGTTATAGTGGGATGACTGACCATACCAGGACATGGTAACATGGTTATAGTGGGATGACTGACCATACCAGGACATGGTAACATGGTTATAGTGGGATGACTGACCATACCATGGACATGGTTATAGTGGGATGACTGACCATACCAGGACATGGTAACATGGTTATAGTGGGATGACTGACCATACCAGGACATGGTAACATGGTTATAGTGGGATGACTGACCATACCAGGACATGGTAACATGGTTATAGTGGATGACAGACCATACCAGGACATGGTACATGGTATAGTGGGATGACTGACCATACCAGGACATGGTTATAGTGGGATGACTGACCATACCAGAACATAGTAACATGGTTATAGTGGGATGACTGACCATACCAGGACATGGTAACATGGGTATAGTGGGATGACTGACCATACCAGGACATGGTAACATGGTTATAGTGGGACGACTGACCATACCAGGACATGGTAACTTGGTTATTGTGGGACGACTGACCATGCCAGGACATGGTAACATGGTTATAGTGGGATGACTGGCCATACCAGGACATGGTAACATGGTTATACTGGGATGACTGACCATACCAAGACATGGTAACATGGTTATAGTGGGACGACTGACCATACCAGGACATGGTAACATGGTTATAGTGGGATGACAGACCATACCAGGACATGGTAACATGGGTATAGTGGGATGACTGACCATACCAGGACATGGTTATAGTGGGATGACTGACCATACCAGGACATGGTAACATGGGTATAGTGGGATGATTGACCATACCAGGAAATGGTTATAGTGGGATGACTGACCATACCAGGACATGGTAACATGGGTATAGTGGGATGGCTGACCATACCAGGAAATGGTTATAGTGGGATGACTGACCATACCAGGACATGGTAACATGGTTATAGTGGGACGACTGACCATACCAGGACATGGTAACATGGTTATAGTGGGATGACTGACCATACCAGGACATGGTAACATGGTTATAGTGGGATGACAGACCATACCAGGACATGGTTATAGTGGGATGACTGACCATACCAGGACATGGTAACATGGTTATAGTGGGATGACTGACCATACCAGGACATGGTAACATGGTTATAGTGGGTTGACAGACCATACCAGGACATGGTAACATGGTTATAGTGGGATGACAGACCATACCAGGACATGGTTATAGTGGGATGACAGACCATACCAGGACATGGTTATGACTGACCATACCAGGACATGGTAACATGGGTATAGTGGGATGACTGACCATACCAGGACATGGTAACATGGTTATAGTGGGACGACTGACCATACCAGGACATGGTAACATGGTTATAGTGGGACGACTGACCATACCAGGACACGGTAACATGGTTATAGTGGGATGACTGACCATACCAGGACATGGTAACATGGTTATACTGGGATGACTGACCATACCAGGACATGGTAACATGGTTATAGTGGGATGACCGACCACACCAGGACATGGTAGCATGGTTATAGTGGGATGACGGACCATACCAGGACATGGTAACATGGTTATAGTGGGATGACTGACCATACCAGGACATGGTAACATGGTTATAGTGGGATGACTGACCATACCAGGACATGGTAACATGGTTATAGTGGGATGACTGACCATACCAGGACATGGTAACATGGTTATACTGAGATGACTGACTATACCAGGACATGGTTATAGTGGGATGACTGACCATACCAGAACATAGTAACATGGTTATAGTGGGATGACTGACCATACCAGGACATGGTAACATGGGTATAGTGGGATGACTGACCATACCAGGACATGGTAACATGGTTATAGTGGGACGACTGACCATACCAGGACATGGTAACTTGGTTATAGTGGGACGACTGACCATGCCAGGACATGGTAACATGGTTATAGTGGGATGACTGGCCATACCAGGACATGGTAACATGGTTATACTGGGATGACTGACCATACCAAGACATGGTAACATGGTTATAGTGGGACGACTGACCATACCAGGACATGGTAACATGGTTATAGTGGGATGACAGACCATACCAGGACATGGTAACATGGGTATAGTGGGATGACTGACCATACCAGGACATGGTTATAGTGGGATGACTGACCATACCAGGACATGGTAACATGGGTATAGTGGGATGATTGACCATACCAGGAAATGGTTATAGTGGGATGACTGACCATACCAGGACATGGTAACATGGTTATAGTGGGACCACTGACCATACCAGGACATGGTAACATGGTTATAGTGGGATGACTGACCATACCAGGACATGGTAACATGGTTATAGTGGGATGACAGACCATACCAGGACATGGTTATAGTGGGATGACTGACCATACCAGGACATGGTAACATGGTTATAGTGGGATGACTGACCATACCAGGACATGGTAACATGGTTATAGTGGGATGACAGACCATACCAGGACATGGTTATAGTGGGGTGGCTGACCATACCAGGACATGGTAACATGGTTATAGTGGGATGACAGACCATACCAGGACATGGTTATAGTGGGATGACTGACCATACCAGGACATGGTAACATGGTTATAGTGGGACGACTGACCATACCAGGACATGGTAACATGGTTATAGTGGGACGACTGACCATACCAGGACATGGTAACATGGTTATAGTGGGATGACTGACCATACCAGGACATGGTTATAGTGGGATGACTGACCATACCAGAACATAGTAACATGGTTATAGTGGGATGACTGACCATACCAGGACACGGTAACATGGTTATAGTGGGACGACTGACCATACCAGGACATGGTAACTTGGTTATAGTGGGATGACTGACCATACCAGGAAATGGTAACATGGTTATAGTCGAAGGACTGACCATACCAGGACATGGTAACATGGTTATAGTGGGATGACTGACCATACCAGGACATGGTTATAGTGGGATGACTGACCATACCAGAACATAGTAACATGGTTATAGTGGGATGACTGACCATACCAGGACATGGTAACATGGGTATAGTGGGATGACTGACCATACCAGGACATGGTAATATGGTTATAGTGGGATGACTGACCATACCAGGACATGGTTATAGTGGGATGACTGACCATACCAGGACATGGTAACATGGGTATAGTGGGATGACTGACCATACCAGGAAATGGTTATAGGGGGATGACTGACCATACCAGGACATGGTAACATGGGTATAGTGGGATGACTGACCATACAAGGACATGGTTATAGTGGGATGACTGACCATACCAGGACATGGTAACATGGTTATAGTGGGACCACTGACCATACCAGGACATGGTAACATGGTTATAGTGGGATGACTGACCATACCAGGACATGGTAACATGGTTATAGTGGGATGACAGACCATACCAGGACATGGTTATAGTGGGATGACTGACCATACCAGGACATGGTAACATGGTTATAGTGGGATGACAGACCATACCAGGACATGGTTATAGTGGGGTGGCTGACCATACCAGGACATGGTAACATGGTTATAGTGGGATGACAGACCATACCAGGACATGGTTATAGTGGGATGACTGACCATACCAGGACATGGTAACATGGTTATAGTGGGACGACTGACCATACCAGGACATGGTAACATGGTTATAGTGGGACGACTGACCATACCAGGACATGGTAACATGGTTATAGTGGGATGACTGACCATACCAGGACATGGTTATAGTGGGATGACTGACCATACCAGAACATAGTAACATGGTTATAGTGGGATGACTGACCATACCAGGACATGGTAACATGGGTATAGTGGGATGACTGACCATACCAGGACACGGTAACATGGTTATAGTGGGACGACTGACCATACCAGGACATGGTAACTTGGTTATAGTGGGACGACTGACCATGCCAGGACATGGTAACATGGGTATAGTGGGATGACTGACCATACCAGGACATGGTTATAGTGGGATGACTGACCATACCAGGACATGGTAACATGGTTATAGTGGGACGACTGACCATACCAGGACATGGTAACATGGTTATAGTGGGATGACTGACCATACCAGGACATGGTAACATGGTTATAGTGGGATGACAGACCATACCAGGACATGGTTATAGTGGGATGACTGACCATACCAGGACATGGTAACATGGGTATAGTGGGATGACTGACCATACCAGGAAATGGTTATAGTGGGATGACTGACCATACCAGGACATGGTAACATGGTTATAGTGGGACGACTGACCATACCAGGACATGGTAACATGGTTATAGTGGGATGACTGACCATACCAGGACATGGTAACATGGTTATAGTGGGATGACAGACCATACCAGGACATGGTTATAGTGGGATGACTGACCATACCAGGACATGGTAACATGGTTATAGTGGGATGACTGACCATACCAGGACATGGTAACATGGTTATAGTGGGATGACAGACCATACCAGGACATGGTAACATGGTTATAGTGGGATGACAGACCATACCAGGACATGGTTATAGTGGGATGACAGACCATACCAGGACATGGTTATGACTGACCATACCAGGACATGGTAACATGGGTATAGTGGGATGACTGACCATACCAGGACATGGTAACATGGTTATAGTGGGACGACTGACCATACCAGGACATGGTAACATGGTTATAGTGGGACGACTGACCATACCAGGACATGGTAACATGGTTATAGTGGGATGACTGACCATACCAGGACATGGTAACATGGTTATACTGGGATGACTGACCATACCAGGACATGGTAACATGGTTATAGTGGGATGACTGACCACACCAGGACATGGTAGCATGGTTATAGTGGGATGACGGACCATACCAGGACATGGTAACATGGTTATAGTGGGATGACTGACCATACCAGGACATGGTAACATGGTTATAGTGGGATGACTGACCATACCAGGACATGGTAACATGGTTATAGTGGGATGACTGACCATACCAGGACATGGTAACATGGTTATACTGAGATGACTGACCATACCAGGACATGGTAACATGGGTATAGTGGGATGACTGACCATACCAGGAAATGGTTATAGTGGGATGACTGACCATACCAGGACATGGTAACATGGGTATAGTGGGATGACTGGCCATACCAGGACATGGTTATAGTGGGATGACTGACCATACCAGGACATGGTAACATGGTTATAGTGGGACGACTGACCATACCAGGACATGGTAACATGGTTATAGTGGGATGACTGACCATACCAGGACATGGTAACATGGTTATAGTGGGATGACAGACCATACCAGGACATGGTTATAGTGGGATGACTGACCATACCAGGACATGGTAACATGGTTATAGTGGGATGACTGACCATACCAGGACATGGTAACATGGTTATAGTGGGATGACAGACCATACCAGGACATGGTAACATGGTTATAGTGGGATGACAGACCATACCAGGACATGGTTATAGTGGGATGACAGACCATACCAGGACATGGTTATGACTGACCATACCAGGACATGGTAACATGGGTATAGTGGGATGACTGACCATACCAGGACATGGTAACATGGTTATAGTGGGACGATGACCATACCAGGACATGGTAACATGGTTATAGTGGGACGACTGACCATACCAGGACACGGTAACATGGTTATAGTGGGATGACTGACCATACCAGGACATGGTAACATGGTTATACTGGGATGACTGACCATACCAGGACATGGTAACATGGTTATAGTGGGATGACCGACCACACCAGGACATGGTAGCATGGTTATAGTGGGATGACGGACCATACCAGGACATGGTAACATGGTTATAGTGGGATGACTGACCATACCAGGACATGGTAACATGGTTATAGTGGGATGACTGACCATACCAGGACATGGTAACATGGTTATAGTGGGATGACTGACCATACCAGGACATGGTAACATGGTTATACTGAGATGACTGACCATACCAGGACATGGTTATAGTGGGATGACTGACCATACCAGAACATAGTAACATGGTTATAGTGGGATGACTGACCATACCAGGACATGGTAACATGGGTATAGTGGGATGACTGACCATACCAGGACATGGTAACATGGTTATAGTGGGACGACTGACCATACCAGGACATGGTAACTTGGTTATAGTGGGATGACTGACCATGCCAGGACATGGTAACATGGTTATAGTGGGATGACTGGCCATACCAGGACATGGTAACATGGTTATACTGGGATGACTGACCATACCAAGACATGGTAACATGGTTATAGTGGGACGACTGACCATACCAGGACATGGTAACATGGTTATAGTGGGATGACAGACCATACCAGGACATGGTAACATGGGTATAGTGGGATGACTGACCATACCAGGACATGGTTATAGTGGGATGACTGACCATACCAGGACATGGTAACATGGGTATAGTGGGATGATTGACCATACCAGGAAATGGTTATAGTGGGATGACTGACCATACCAGGACATGGTAACATGGGTATAGTGGGATGACTGACCATACCAGGACATGGTTATAGTGGGATGACTGACCATACCAGGACATGGTAACATGGTTATAGTGGGACCACTGACCATACCAGGACATGGTAACATGGTTATAGTGGGATGACTGACCATACCAGGACATGGTAACATGGTTATAGTGGGATGACAGACCATACCAGGACATGGTTATAGTGGGATGACTGACCATACCAGGACATGGTAACATGGTTATAGTGGGATGACTGACCATACCAGGACATGGTAACATGGTTATAGTGGGATGACAGACCATACCAGGACATGGTTATAGTGGGGTGGCTGACCATACCAGGACATGGTAACATGGTTATAGTGGGATGACAGACCATACCAGGACATGGTTATAGTGGGATGACTGACCATACCAGGACATGGTAACATGGTTATAGTGGGACGACTGACCATACCAGGACATG
>NW_022261978.1:5391098-5401098 GCF_002021735.2 Oncorhynchus kisutch | reverse complement strand
GAGAGGGCGAGACGTTGGAGAAGGAGAGAAGGGGAGAGAGAGAGACAGAGAGAGAGAGAGAGAGAGAGAGAGAGAGGAAAAGATGTTGGAGAGGGAGAGAAGGGGAGAGAGAGAGAGAGAGAGAGAGAGAGAGAGAGAGAGAGAGAGAGAGAGAGAGAGAGAGAGAGAGAGAGAGAGAGAGAGAGAGAGAGGACAAGATGTTGGAGAGGGAGAGAAGGGGAGAGAGAGAGAGGTGGAGAAAGAGACCGGCAAAAGAGAGCGCGGGGAACAGGGGAGAGAGAGAGGGATAAGAGAAAGAGTAAGAGGGGGTTATAAGAAGACACACAGAGCCTTTCACACTGTCTCCCTCTGCTGGTTAGCGTTAGTATGCAGCCTCTAGGGACCCTCTGTAACATTATCCTGTCTGATCTCTTAGTATGAGGTCTCTCAGGACCCTCCGTAACAGTATCCTGTCTGATCTCTTAGTATGAGGTCTCTCAGGACCCTCTGTAACATTATCCTTTCTGATCTCTTAGTATGAGGTCTCTCAGGACCCTCCGTAACAGTATCCTGTCTGATCTCTTAGTATGAGGTCTCTCAGGACAATCCGTAACAGTATCCTGTCTGATCTCTTAGTATGAGGTCTCTCAGGACCCTCCGTAACAGTATCCTGTCTGAGGTCTCTCAGGACCCTCTGTAACATTATCCTTTCTGATCTCTTAGTATGAGGTCTCTCAGGACAATCTGTAACAGTATCCTGTCTGATCTCTTCGTATGAGGTCTCTCAGGACCCTCCGTAACAGTATCCTGTCTGATCTCTTAGTATGAGGTCTTTCAGGACCCTCTGTAACATTATCCTGTCTGATCTCTTAGTATGAGGTCTCTTGGGACCCTCTGTAACAGTAGCCTGTCTGATCTCTTAGTATGAGATCTTTCAGGACCCTCTGTAACAGTATCCTGTCTAATCTCTTAGTATGAGGTCTCTCAGGACACTCTGTAACAGTATCCTGTCTGATCTCTTAGTATGAGGTCTCTCAGGACTCTCTGTAACATAGTCCAAATCCACCATCCACAGGGGACACACAGCCCAACAGTGCACCTCCCCAAAGTCCCTAACCAACACCTCTCTGCGTACGTGTCTCCTATTCATTTGAATAAGGTGACAGAAAGAGAAATTGCTTGAGCCACGCTGAGAATACAGAAGTCTGAAAGCCAACGGTACTATATTCTAGAACACTGCCTTGAGCCACGCTGAGAATACAGAAGTCTGAGAGCCAACGATACTATATTCTAGAACACTGCCTTGAGGCACGCTGAGAATACAGAAGTCTGAAAGCCAACGATACTATATTCTAGAACACTGCCTTGAGCCACGCTGAGAATACAGAAGTCTGAAAGTCAACGGTACTATATTCTAGAACACTGCTGGACGAGTACACGTTTTGGGACTCTGATAAAGGGTTTAGTATGCAGCCTCTCAGGCCGTCTGTAACATGTAACAGCACAACATGCTGTCTGAGACCACTAAGCCTGACATGACAGATGACAGGACAGCTCAGTGTCAAGGGTCACCTGAATATGGAATGACATTTATCAAAAAGAACATCCGCAATCAGATAAGTGACGAGAGGAGCGTTGTGTGTATTGTGGGTGTGTGTATAGGGTATGTGTATAGGGTGTGTATAGGGTGTGTATATAGGGTGTGTGTATTGGGTGTGTATATTGGGTGTTTAATAATTATTATGGAACGTGGAAAATATTTGGGTAGAATATTTAGTATATCTGAAGAATAGATGGATAGAATATTTAGTATATCTGAAGAATAGATGGATAGAATATTTAGTATATCTGAAGAATAGATGGATATAATATTTAGTATATCTGAAGAATAGATGGATAGAATATTTAGTTAGTATATCTGAAGAATAGATGGATAGAATATTTAGTATATCTGAAGAATAGATGGATAGAATATATAGTATATCTGAAGAATAGATGGATAGAATATTTAGTATATCTGAAGAATACATGGATAGAATATATAGTATATCTGTGGGATACATGGATAGAATATATAGTATATCTGTGGGATACATGGATAGAATATATAGTATATCTGTGGAATACATGGATAGAATATATAGTATATCTGAAGAGTACATGGATAGAATATATAGCATATCTGAAGAGTACATGGATAGAATAGTATATGTACATCAACAGTTGAATAAGATGTACTTGACTAGAATATGCTGTACTTATGAAATAGGTAAAACAATATGTAAACATTGTTAAGTGACCAGTGTTCCATGTCTATGTACATAGAGAAGCAGTGTCTTTAACAGCACGTTCAACCGGCTTCACTACCACCTCCACATCCGGCTTCACTACCTCAGACCACGTGTAACCACGCCAGCCCAGGACCTCCACATCGGGCTTCACTACCTCAGACCACGTGTAACCACACCAGCCCAGGACCTCCACATCCGGCTTCACTACCGCAGACCACGTGTAACCACGCCAGCCCAGGACCTCGACGGCTTCACTACCGCAGACCACGTGTAATCACGCCAGCCCAGGACCTCCACATCCGGCTTCACTACCGCAGACCACGTGTAACCACGCCAGCCCAGGACCTCCACATCCGGATTCTTCACCTGCGGGATCGTCTGACACCTGCCAACAATTAGACGTTCATCCACGAACTCCAAAATGTCAAATTTCGAAGTGTTTTTGGTTTCTCCTGCTGCTCTGTGTCGTTCCATTTCTCCAACCGTCAAGTTTAGAAGTGAAGGGTTACGTTAAGACACTCCTTCTGAATGGTTAATGTTTAAGATTGAGTTACAACATTACGTTTAGGCACTTATTCTAAGGTTTGGCAAAGGGTTAAACCCCAAAATAAAATAAAATAGTGTCAACAAACGGGATTGAACACGCAGCCTTCTGACCCATAGTCAATGGATTACAAAATCAGACACTGTAGCATCTATTGGCATGTTTGAAGGCATTTCCCAACTTCTTCAGCACATTGATGCAAGTCCAATGTCAACGTTAATCTTGAACGGTTTGGGTGTATATCCTCTTTCTGCTTCAGCTCCCCATATCATATATCCTCACAGTTATCCAATACTTTATTCATACTGTCATTTGATTTCATGTCTATATTAAATTATTCATTTACAGGACACTCGGAAGTTCCTCAAAGGACGCGCGGAGCGTACCTGTCGACGTCACCCTAGAGCAGAAAAAAACGGACTCTTCTTTTCCGCGCCGAGCGCAGTTCGCCCTTCTCATTTCAGCACCGGAAACCGTCCGACTCGTACAACTCCGTGCGTCTCGCTCCTGGGACAAGATAAAAAAACAAACATTTAACGGACCTTGATCACGAACAAACCTTTACAATGAGTTATTGACTCTCTCTTTTAGTCACAAGTAACCGAACTCCATGGACGAAATATATCCAAATTAACGTTTAATTTTTTAACATTTCCTTTTTGACTGTTGGACTTGGTTGGGGATATGTGTGTCGGTTGTTTTTACTTAATGTAATGTGGATGTTACCTGTGTCCGTGGCTGTGGCTGGAGGATGAGCGCCGGCGTGGGGGTGACAGGGGACGCGACAGTAACTCATAATATGCAGTCAAGGTAAAGTGCTTTACATTCATTCACCCTCCAGGCTATGACTAGGGGACGTTTTTACCAGCACTGACTCGCTTGTTAAAGCCCCGCTTCGGCTCTCAATTACCCAGTACTCGCTATCTGACTGGGTGAGTTTGTGACCGGAGAGTGAGAGCTGATGTTTTGAAATTGAGTAAGAAATACTGTTGATCTGTTGTTGGTATATGTTGTGTTTATACTGAAGCCTATACTGAAGCCTACACTGTAGCCTATACTGTAGCCAATTCTATAGCCTATACTGTAGCCTATACTGTAGCCTATACGGTAGCCTATACGGTAGCTCGCCGTTTGCCAGGACATTCAGAGCGTATAGCTCGTTTCTCGGGCCCGTTTCTCCATAGGCAACTTTACGCACATTTGTTGACTTCGCCTTTGCTGGATTAAACTATGGTTAGCGTAATGTTAATGCGCGTTTCCATGGTTATAATACTACAATTTAAAAACAATCATCTATAGGCCTATTTATAACTGTATTGTCCTGTTACTCTTAGGTTGAATCATGAACCTAAAATGCATAAAATGAGAACCGAGTCCTCGTGTATTCCACACCGGATTTTAGTGATCTGCACTGTATGGCTATCCCCTGTCCATTCTTATATAACTGTGTGTGTGTGTGTGTGTGTGTGGCTTCGGTGTTCCCCTCATCCCCATTATCTTGCACACGATATAACTCTCCCTCTCTCTCTCTCTTCGTCGTATGCTTCAAGGAAAATTCCACCTAAAAACTACAAAACCAGAATGCATCACACCGGCTGTACTTCTATATTTTGAAAGTTATATATCTTGAAAATGTGATTGTTGACAAGCAACATATTTTGGGGCTATATCAACAACGACTAATGAAACAAATACCAAAGTATCGTTTTGGGGTGGAGTTTTTCTTTGAAAGACAAACTAAAATCTTTCAAAAGAGCCGTTAGATTCATCGCTTTTCTGCCAGTTCTATCCAACAACATGCTACATATATCTGAGAGAACGTCACCTATTGTCTAGTTGCAGTAGGCTGCGTAATAACCTAACGAAGTTGCGCGCGACTTCTGACTTTCAGCCAACGGGCTTCCGTTCTGAGAAAGACCGAAATAAACAACTCATGTAAATGAGCCATCACAATGACATGCGGTGAGTCCCGCGGGTCCACTCCCGTTTCCACCGTCTACTATCTCTCCAAGAACAAGCCTCCCTCGGCTTCGTGTTTATCTCCGGTAACTCACTATGCAAATGCACCGAGATAAGGAGGAGGGGGACTGCTTGAGCTAACAATGACACATGCACACACACAGAAACAGACACACACACACCCTGCATTGTGTCACATCAGCAGTACAGTAGCCTAACCCCGTCTCCTCCACTCGACTTCTATCTCTCTTTCTGCTCCCCCACTCCCCTTCCCATTCTCTACCACTCTCTCTTTCTGCTCCCCCACTCCCCTTCCCATTCTCTACCACTCTCTCTTTCTGCTTCCCCACTCCCATTCTCTACCACTCTCTCTTTCTGCTCCCCCACTCCCCTTCCCATTCTCTACCACTCTCTCTTTCTGAGAGAGAAAGAGAGAGAGAGAGAAAAGAGAAAAGAGAGAGAGAGAGAAAGAGATCCATGGTGTTCGGAGAGATAGAGAAAGAAAGAAATAGAGAGGGAGAGAGAGAGAGAGAGAGAGATGGTGAAAGAGAGAGAAAGAGAGAGCGATTCCAGTCCCTATACCCTCATCCCCGTGTGGGGTTTTAGCTGGTCCAATTCACTCTGGTATGCAGTTGTCTGTTTCATAAACAACTCTGTGGTACACACACACACATATCACAGGATGTGTGTGTGTGTGTGTGTGTGTGTGTGTGTGTGTGTACGTACATATGTGTGAAAGTTATTAAGTGCATGACTGTGAGATAGTTAACTTTGGTTAGAGTGCTTTAATGTGACTGTGAGTTTGTGATGATTTGTGTGTGTGTGTGTGTGTGTGTGTGTGTGTTGGTATTAGTGTGTGTGTGTTTACACCAACGACAGTGTGTATGTACTCATGTGTGTGTATTTAAGCCAACGACAGCGTGTATCTATTCATGTGTGTGTATTTAAGCCAACAACAGCGTGTATGTATTCATGTGTGTGTATTTAAGCCAACGACAGCGTGTATGTATTCATGTGTGTGTGTGTGTGTCACACAAAAGCGAGAGTATGTGTGAGAGTTCTGTACCCATAGGTGAAACCTTTGAGTAACTCTTTAAGGTTTGAGGTAGAACCATTTCGGGTTCCATGTAGAACACTTTCCACATAGGCTGGAACCAAAAAGGATTCTACTATGGGGGCAGACAGACAATCCTTTTGGGTGTGTTTCACATTTCCCCCATACTGCAGAATAATCCATTTGATTTTTACATTTTACACACATTCTTTCCTTGGTATTCACCACAGGTCACTGAAAGGTTAGAGACAACACTTCATTAGTATGATCCTTTACGGTTATTTCTAATCATTCTGTTTGTTTTGTGGGGGATGTGCAGTGTTCAATCTATGGTTCATTGAACATGTATTACATTTAACATGTACCTAAGCCAGAGGAGGCGTGTGACAGCACGCAGGTCACCTGTGATACATTTAACATGTACCTAAGCCAGAGGAGGCGTGTGACAGCACGCAGGTCACCTGTGATACATTTAACATGTACCTAAGCCAGGGGAGGCGTGTGACAGCACGCAGGTCACCTGTGATACATTTAACATGTACCTAAGCCAGAGGAGGCGTGTGACAGCACGCAGGTCACCTGTGATACATGTACCTAAGCCAGAGGAGGCGTGTGACAGCACGCAGGTCACCTGTGACACATGTACCTAAGCCAGAGGAGGCGTGTGACAGCACGCAGGTCACCTGTGATACATGTACCTAAGCCAGAGGAGGCGTGTGACAGCACGCAGGTCACCTGTGATACATGTACCTAAGCCAGAGGAGGCGTGTGACAGCACGCAGGTCACCTGTGATACATGTACCTAAGCCAGAGGAGGCGTGTGACAGCACGCAGGTCACCTGTGATACATTTAACATGTACCTAAGCCAGAGGAGGCGTGTGACAGCACGCAGGTCACCTGTGATACATTTAACATGTACCTAAGCCAGAGGAGACGTGTGACAGCACGCAGGTCACCTGTGATACATGTACCTAAGCCAGAGGAGGCGTGTGACAGCACGCAGGTCACCTGTGATACATTTAACATGTACCTAAGCCAGAGGAGGCGTGTGACAGCAGGCAGGTCACCTGTGATACAAGGTTGGACGGGGAAGGCTGATGGGCGGAGCAAAGGTTGGGTGGGGAAGGCTGATGGGCGGAGCAAAGGTTGGGCGGGGAAGGAGGATGGGCGGAGCAAAGGTTGGGCGGGGAAGGACGATGGGCGGAGCAAAGGTTGGGCGGGGAAGGAGGATGGGCGGAGCAAAGGTTGTGCGGGGAAGGCTGATGGGCGGAGCAAAGGTTGGGCGGGGAAGGAGGATGGGCGGAGCAAAGGTTGGGTGGGGAAGGAGGATGGGCGGAGCAAAGGTTGGGTGGGGAAGGAGGATGGGCGGAGCAAAGGTTGGGTGGGGAAGGAGGATGGGCGGAGCAAAGGTTGGACGGGGAAGGCTGATGGGCGGAGCAAAGGTTGCATGTTCGAATCCAGAGACAGAAAGTTGTTTGTGATGTTTTTGTTTTGAGCCTTTCCCAAACCTTTACCTTACTCTAACCATTAGGTGTTAATGCCTGAACTTAAACCTAACTTTAAAAAGTTGGAGTTAATACCAAACCTTCAACACTTTGAAACGTAACATTTGGAACAACTTTGAAACTTGAAGTTTGAGAAACATGGATGAACGTTTAATTCTGACATGAGACTGTGAGATCTAGTTGGTGAGAGAGTGACGTGTACAGACCTGAATTACACGTTTGGCAGTGTGTGTGTGTGTGTGTCAGGTGTGTGTGAGTGTGTGTCAGGTGTGTCAGGTGTGTGTGTGTGTGTCAGGTGTGTGTGAGTGTGTGTGTGTGTCAGGTGTGTGTGTGTGTGTGTGTCTGTGTGTGTGTGTCAGGTGTGTGTGTGTCAGGTGTGTGTGTGTGTGTCAGGTGTTATGTATAGAGGCAGATGGTTATACCCATCCACCATCCTCATCCACAACGTCCTAGTAAAAGCGAAACCGCCTTGAAGGTGACAGCGTTAACTGTTGCCCCTAGACACCGGTTTCCTCGTCACCTTCCGTCGACCTCTGACATGGATGGACGTCAAATACTGACTTGTGTCACTGGTGACCTGGCTGTAATTATATGTTTGGCGCGGTCTCTCTGTGTGTGTGTGTGTGTGTGTGTGTGTGTGGGGGGGGGGGGGGGGGGGGGGGGGGGTGTAGTATGTAGTGTGTGTGTGTGTGTGGGGGGGGGTGTAGCATGTAGTGTGTAGTGTGTTGTGTGTGTGTGTGTGTGTGTAGTGTGTGTGGGGGGGGGGTGTAGTATGTAGTGTGTGTGTGTGTGTGGGGGGGGGGGGTGTAGCATGTAGTGTGTAGTGTGTTGTGTGTGTGTGTGTGTAGTGTGTAGTGTGTGTGTGTAGTGTCTGTAGTGTGTGTACATATACATGTTAAAAGCAGGTCTATAAACACAACAGTTTATTTCATCAACATCAACCCATACTGGTCTGAGCACATCGCTTCTGACACACACACACACACACACACACACACACACACACACACACACACACACACACACACACACACACACACACACACACACACACACACACACACACACACACACACACACACACACACACACACACACACACACCATTAGCAGCAGACCAGATTGGTCGGAGCCTGGTTAAACTCTCTCTATAGCATTTTATCTCTCAGAAAAAATCCCATTAACTCTGTCTGCTGATGTCATCAACGCCAGACGCTATAACTGCTCAAAGACACTTATTACCAAGACGGGGAACAGTTAGCATTTCCTATAGGATAATATATCACATTTAGCCGACAAGCTAACACAAGCTCCAGGAAATGACTCCAGAAAGGAGAGATTGGCTTGATCAAACACATTCATTACCAAGACGGGGAACGGTTAGTATTTCCCATAGAAAAATGTGTGATGTGCTAATGCTCTCAAGTTAACTCTCTCGGTCATATCAATGCTCTAACCACTATTTTTTTAATTTTTTTATTTCACCTTTATTTAACCAGGTAGGCTAGTTGAGAACAAGTTCTCATTTGCAACTGCGACCTGGCCAAGATAAAGCATAGCAGTGTGAGCATACAACAAAGAGTTACACATGGAGTAAACAATTAACAAGTCAATAACACAGTAGAAAACAAAGGGGGGGTCTATATACAATGTGTGCAAAAGGCATGAGGAGGTAGGCAAATAATTACAATTTTGCAGATTAACACTGGAGTGATAAAAGATCAGATGGTCATGTACAGGTAGAGATATTGGTGTGCAGAAGAGCAGAAAAGTAAATAAATAAAAACAGTATGGGGATGAGGTAGGTGAAAAGGGTGGGCTATTTACCAATAGACTATGTACAGCTGCAGCGATCGGTTAGCTGCTCAGATAGCTGATGTTTGAAGTTGGTGAGGGAGATAAAAGTCTCCAACTTCAGCGATTTTTGCAATTCGTTCCAGTCACAGGCAGCAGAGTACTGGAACGAAAGGCGGCCAAATGAGGTGTTGGCTTTAGGGATGATCAGTGAGATACACCTGCTGGAGCGCGTGCTACGGATGGGTGTTGCCATCGTGACCAGTGAGCTGAGATAAGGCGGAGCTTTACCTAGCATAGACTTGTAGATGACCTGGAGCCAGTGGGTCTGGCGACGAATATGTAGCGAGGGCCAGCCGACTAGAGCATACAAGTCGCAGTGGTGGGTGGTATAAGGTGCTTTAGTGACAAAACGGATGGCACTGTGATAGACTGCATCCAGTTTGCTGAGTAGAGTGTTGGAAGCCATTTTGTAGATGACATCGCCGAAGTCGAGGATCGGTAGGATAGTCAGTTTTACTAGGGAAAGCTTGGCGGCTTGAGTGAAGGAGGCTTTGTTGCGGAATAGAAAGCCGACTCTTGATTTGATTTTCGATTGGAGATGTTTGATATGAGTCTGGAAGGAGAGTTTGCAGTCTAGCCAGACACCTAGGTACTTATAGACGTCCACATATTCTAGGTCGGAACCATCCAGGGTGGTGATGCTAGTCGGGCATGCAGGTGCAGGCAGCGACCGGTTGAAAAGCATGCATTTGGTTTTACTAGCGTTTAAGAGCAGTTGGAGGCCACGGAAGGAGTGTTGTATGGCATTGAAGCTTGTTTGGAGGTTAGATAGCACAGTGTCCAAAGACGGGCCGAAAGTATATAGAATGG
>NW_022261978.1:5373598-5381098 GCF_002021735.2 Oncorhynchus kisutch | reverse complement strand
CATATTAAAGATCAAGGATATTGATTGTAGATTTTTTCAATCAGATGTATTTTACATTACACTAGGCTCTCATTAAAAAAGTTTTAGACTGGCTGGCATGCTGTTACACACACACACACACACACACACACACAGAACACACAAACAGAACACACACACAGAACACACACACAGAACACACACATACACGCACCCGCACACACACACACAGAACACACAAACAGAACACACACACACACACAGAACACACAAACAGAACACACACACACACACACAGAACACACAAACAGAACACACACACAGAACACACACACAGAACACACACATACACGCACCCGCACACACACACACAGAACACACAAACAGAACACACACACACACACAGAACACACAAACAGAACACACACACACACACACACACAGAACACACAAACAGAACACACACACAGAACACACACATACACGCACCCGCACACACACACGCACACACACACACACACACACACACACACACACAGAACACACACAGAACACACACACAGAACACACACATAAACGCTCCCGCACACAAATATGCACACACACAGAATATTCCCAATGCTGTGCTCTGACGTGTGGTGTGTGGGTGAGGGAGGTGGGGACGCATACTGATAAGTAATGTGTTTGAGCTAAATGTTCACACTGGGGGTTGACAGGGGTCATCAGTTCAGACAACAGAGAGAACACACACACATACGCACGTACACATGTAACCTAGATTTCCTGTTGATAACTCAGTGCCTGTATATAAGCGTGTGTGTTTGTGTTTCAGTCTGTTGTTTGAACTGTTGACCCCTGTTGTGAAACCTAACTACATTACCAATTACCTGTGTGTGTGTGTGTGTGTGTGTGTGTGTGTGTGTGTGTGTGTGAGAGAGAGAGAGAGAGAGAACAGGAAGTAGAGATTAAACGATGTGGGAGGGGAGGTGAAGACTTGATCTCAGCTCTTGTAAAGGTTGACATGGTTTCAAACAGCCCCCTAGGAGCCCTGGTCTAAAGTAGTGCACTATATAGGGAATAGGGCTCTGGTCTAATGTAGTGCACTATATAGGGAATAGGGCTCTGGTCTAAAGTAGTGCACTATATAGGGAATAGGGCTCTGGTCTAAAGTAGTGCACTATATAGGGAATAGGGCCCTGGTCTAATGTAGTGCACTATATAGGAAATAGGGCTCTGGTCTAATGTAGTGCACTATATAGGGAATAGGGCTCTGGTCTAATGTAGTGCACTATATAGGGAATAGGGCTCTGGTCTAATGTAATGCACTATATAGGGAATAGGGCCCTGGTCTAATGTAGTGCACTATATAGGGAATAGGGCTCTGGTCTAATGTAGTGCACTATATAGGGAATAGGGCTCTGGTCTAATGTAGTGCACTATATAGGGAATAGGGCCCTGGTCTAATGTAGTGCACTATATAGGGAATAGGGCTCTGGTCTAATGTAGTGCACTATATAGGGAATAGAGCTCTGGTCTAATGTAGTGCACTATATAGGGAATAGTGCTCTGGTCTAAAGTAGTGCACTATATAGGGAATATGGCTCTGGTCTAATGTAGTGCACTATATAGGGAATAGGGCTCTGGTCTAATGTAGTGCCCTATATAGGGAATAGGGCTCTGGTCTAATGTAGTGCACTATATAGGGAATAGGGCTCTGGTCTAATGTAGTGCACTATATAGGGAATAGGGCCCTGGTCTAATGTAGTGCACTATATAGGGAATAGGGCTCTGGTCTAATGTAGTGCACTATATAGGGAATAGGGCTCTGGTCTAATGTAGTGTACTATATAGGGAATAGGGCCCTGGTCTAATGTAGTGCACTATATAGGGAATAGGGCTCTGGTCTAATGTAGTGCACTATATAGGGAATAGGGCCCTGGTCTAATGTAGTGTACTATATAGAGAATAGGGCCCTGGTCTAATGTAGTGCACTATATAGGGAATAGTGCTCTGGTCTAATGTAGTGTACTATATAGGGACTAGGGCTCTGGTCTAATGTAGTGCACTATATAGGGAATAGGGCCCTGGTCTAATGTAGTGTACTATATAGAGAATAGGGCCCTGGTCTAATGTAGTGCACTATATAGGGAATAGGGCTCTGGTCTAATGTAGTGCACTATATAGGGAATAGGGCTCTGGTCTAATGTAGTGCACTATATAGGGAATAGTGCTCTGGTCTAATGTAGTGCACTATATAGGGAATAGGGCCCTGGTCTAATGTAGTGTACTATATAGGGACTAGGGCTCTGGTCTAATGTAGTGCACTATATAGGGAATAGGGCTCTGGTCTAATGTAGTGCACTATATAGGGAATAGGGCTCTGGTCTAATGTAGTGCACTATATAGGGAATAGGGCTCTGGTCTAATGTAGTGCACTATATAGGGAATAGGGCTCTGGTCTAATGTAGTGCACTATATAGGGAATAGGGCTCTGGTCTAATGTAGTGCACTATATAGGGAATAGGGCTCTGGTCTAATGTAGTGCACTATATAGGGAATAGGGCTCTGGTCTAATGTAGTGCACTACATAGGGAATAGGGCTCTGGTCTAATGTAGTGCACCATATAGGGACTAGGGTCCTGGTCTAATGTAGTGCCCTATATAGGGAATAGGGCTCTGGTCTAATGTAGTGCCCTATATAGGGAATAGGGCTCTGGTCTAATGTAGTGTACTATATAGGGAATAGTGCTCTGGTCTAATGTAGTGCCCTATATAGGGACTAGGGCTCTGGTCTAATGTAGTGCCCTATATAGGGACTAGGGCTCTGGTCTAATGTAGTGCACTATATAGGGACTAGGGCTCTGGTCTAATGTAGTGTACTATATAGGGAATAGGGCTCTGGTCTAAAGTAGTGTACTATATAGGGAATAGGGCTCTGGTCTAATGTAGTGCACTATATAGGGAATAGTGCTCTGGTCTAAAGTAGTGTACTATATAGGGAATAGGGCTCTGGTCTAAAGTAGTGCACTATATAGGGAATAGTGCTCTGGTCTAAAGTAGTGTACTATATAGGGAATAGGGCTCTGGTCTAAAGTAGTGCACTATATAGGGAATAGTGCTCTGGTCTAAAGTAGTGTACTATATAAGGAATAGGGCTCTGGTCTAAAGTAGTGCACTATATAGGGAATAGTGCTCTGGTCTAAAGTAGTGTACTATATAGGGAATAGGGCTCTGGTCTAAAGTAGTGTACTATATAGGGAATAGGGCTCTGGTCTAATGTAGTGCACTATATAGGGAATAGTGCTCTGGTCTAATGTAGTGCACTATATAGGGAATAGGGCTCTGGTCTAAAGTAGTGTACTATATAGGGAATAGGGCTCTGGTCTAAAGTAGTGTACTATATAGGGAATAGGGCTCTGGTCTAATGTAGTGCACTATATAGGGAATAGGGCTCTGGTCTAAAGTAGTGCACTATATAGGGAATAGGGCTCTGGTCTAATGTAGTGCACTATATAGGGAATAGGGCTCTGGTCTAATGTGGTGCACTATATAGGGAATAGGGCTCTGGTCTAATGTAGTGCACTATATAGGGAATAGGGCTCTGGTCTAATTTAGTGCACTATATAGGGAATAGGGCTCTGGTCTAAAGTAGTGTACTATATAGGGAATAGGGCTCTGGTCTAATGTAGTGCACTATATAGGGAATAGGGCTCTGGTCTAATGTAGTGCACTATATAGGGAATAGTGCTCTGTTCTAAAGTAGTGTACTATATAGGGAATAGGGCTCTGGTATAAAGTAGTGCACTATATAGGGAATAGTGCTCTGGTCTAAAGTAGTGTACTATATAGGGAATAGGGCTCTGGTCTAAAGTAGTGTACTATATAGGGAATAGGGCTCTGGTCTAATGTAGTGCACTATATAGGGAATAGTGCTCTGGTCTAAAGTAGTGTACTATATAGGGAATAGGGCTCTGGTCTAATGTAGTGCACTATATAGGGAATAGGGCTCTGGTCTAATGTAGTGCACTATATAGGGAATAGGGCCCTGGTCTAATGTAGTGCACTATATAGGGAATAGGGCCATGGTCTAATGTAGTGCACTATATAGGGAATAGGGCCCTGGTCTAATGTAGTGCACTATATAGGGAATAGGGCCCTGGTCTAATGTAGTGCACTATATAGGGAATAGGGCTCTGGTCTAATGTAGTGCACTATATAGGGAATAGGGCCCTGGTCTAATGTAGTGCACTATATAGGGAATAGGGCTCTGGTCTAATTTAGTGCACTATATAGGGAATAGGGCTCTGGTCTAAAGTAGTGTACTATATAGGGAATAGGGCTCTGGTCTAATGTAGTGTACTATATAGGGAATAGGGCTCTGGTCTAAAGTAGTGTACTATATAGGGAATAGGGCTCTGGTCTAATGTAGTGCCCTATATAGGGAATAGGGCTCTGGTCTAAAGTAGTGTACTATATAGGGAATAGGGCTCTGGTCTAATGTAGTGCACTATATAGGGAATAGGGCTCTGGTCTAATGTAGTGCACTATATAGGGAATAGTGCTCTGGTCTAAAGTAGTGTACTATATAGGGAATAGGGCTCTGGTATAAAGTAGTGCACTATATAGGGAATAGTGCTCTGGTCTAAAGTAGTGTACTATATAGGGAATAGGGCTCTGGTCTAAAGTAGTGTACTATATAGGGAATAGGGCTCTGGTCTAATGTAGTGCACTATATAGGGAATAGTGCTCTGGTCTAAAGTAGTGTACTATATAGGGAATAGGGCTCTGGTCTAAAGTAGTGCACTATAAAGGGAATAGTGCTCTGGTCTAAAGTAGTGTACTATATAGGGAATAGGGCTCTGGTCTAAAGTAGTGCACTATATAGGGAATAGTGCTCTGGTCTAAAGTAGTGTACTATATAGGGAATAGGGCTCTGGTCTAAAGTAGTGCACTATATAGGGAATAGGGCTCTGGTCTAATGTAGTGCACTATATAGGGAATAGGGCCCTGGTCTAAAGTAGTGCACTATATAGGGAATAGGGCTCTGGTCTAAAGTAGTGCACTATATAGGGAATAGTGCTCTAGTCTAATGTAGTGCACTGTATAGGGAAAAGGGTGCTATTTGGTTATTGCTGATTTCATCATGCTGCTTAATCATCAGATAAAGGTTTTGCTGAGAAGAAGAGTTGTTGTCTTAGTGGTACATTAACACAAGGTTGTCGTCATCCAATCAAGATGATCCGATCACTATCTCATCGCGATATGTTGTGTCTAGTAATAAAATGTGTCTCATATCTACCTACTTCATCCGTATTGTGACCAGATTCCCTGGCTCCTCCCTGTATGTGTCTCATATCTTTGTCCGTATTGTGACCAGATTCCCTGGCTCCTCCCTGTATGTGTCTCATATCTTCCTCAGTATTGTGACCAGATTCCCTGGCTCCTCCCTGTATGTGTCTCATATCTTCCTCAGTATTGTGACCAGATTCCCTGGCTCCTCCCTGTATGTGTCTCATATCTTCCTCAGTATTGTGACCAGATTCCCTGGCTCCTCCCTTTATGTGTCTCATATCTTCCTCAGTATTGTGACCAGATTCCCTGCTCCTCCCTTTATGTGTCTCATATCTTCCTCAGTATTGTGACCAGATTCCCTGGCTCCTCCCTGTATGTGCCTCATAGCTCCCCCCTGTATGTGTCTCATAGCTCCTCCTCCTGGCCCATCTCTCCCATCCCTGTGTCACGGCACAGTATCTGGATGTGAAATCAGAATGACTCTTAGGCCCTAATGCACACAGTATAAATCAGAATGACTCTTAGGCCCTAATGCACACAGTATAAATCAGAATGACTCTTAGGCCCTAATGCACACAGTATAAATCAGAATGACTCTTAGGCCCTAATGCACACAGTATAAATCAGAATGACTCTTAGGCCCTAATGCACACAGTAGAAATCAGAATGACTCTTAGGCCCTAATGCACACAGTAGAAATCAGAATGACTCTTAGGCCCTAATGCACACAGTAGACATCAGAATGACTCTTAGGCCCTAATGCACACAGTAGAAATCAGAATGACTCTTAGGCCCTAATACACACAGTAGAAATCAGAATGACTCTCAGGCCCTAATGCACACAGTAGAAATCAGAATGACTCTTAGGCCCTAATGCACACAGTAGAAATCAGAATGACTCTTAGGTCCTAATGCACACAGTTGAAATCAGAATGACTCTCAGGCCCTAATGCACACAGTAGAAATCAGAATGACTCTTAGGCCCTAATGCACACAGTAGAAATCAGAATGACTTTTAGGCCCTAATGGACACAGTAGAAACGGGTTCAGTTATAGAGCAGACTACAGTGCCTCTCTGAATGGCACAAAGCGTTATCAGGTCTGGACGGGGTCGATCGCTACACGTGGATGTTTCCATATGTTGCCTTTCTAACGTTGTCAAATCAAATCAAATCAAATTTATTTATATAGCCCTTCGTACATCAGCTGATATCTCAAAGTGCTGTACAGAAACCCAGCCTAAAACCCCAAACAGCAAGCAATGCAGGTGTAGAAGCACGGTGGCTAGGAAAAACTCCCTAGAAAGGCCAATACCTAGGAAGAAACCTAGAGAGGAACCAGGCTATGTGGGGTGGCCAGTCCTCTTCTGGCTGTGCCGGGTGGAGATTATAACAGAACATGGCCAAGATGTTCAAATGTTCATAAATGACCAGCATGGTCGAATAATAATAAGGCAGAACAGTTGAAACTGGAGCAGCAGCACAGTCAGGTGGAAGTTGAAACTGGAGCAGCAGCATGGCCAGGTGGACTGGGGACAGCAAGGAGTCATCATGTCAGGTAGTCCTGGGGCATGGTCCTAGGGCTCAGGTCAGTTGAAACTGGAACAGCAGCATGGCCAGGTGGACTGGGGACAGCAAGGAGTCATCATGTCAGGTAGTCCTGGGGCATGGTCCTAGGGCTCAGGTCCTCCGAGAGAGAGAAAGAAAGAGAGAAGGAGAGAATTAGAGAACGCACACTTAGATTCACACAGGACACCGAATAGGACAGGAGAAGTACTCCAGATATAACAAACTGACCCCAGCCCCCCGACACATAAACTACTGCAGCATAAATACTGGAGGCTGAGACAGGAGGGGTCAGGAGACACTGTGTCATCTCGTTTTGCTAATGACCTTTGGCGTCGCTATCTAGTGACGGTGACATTGTCTTTATAATGTTGTCATCTCGTTTTGCTAATGACCTTTGGCGTCGCTATCTAGTGACGGTGAAGTTGCCTTTCTAACGTTGTGATCTCGTTTTGCTTAATGACCTTTGGCGTCGCTATCTAGTGACGGTGACGTTGCCTTTCTAACGTTGTCATCTCGTTTTGCTAATGACCTTTGGCATCGCTATCTAGTGACGGTGACATTGTCTTTATAACGTTGTCATCTCGTTTTGCTAATGACCTTTGGCGTCGCTATCTAGTGACGGTGAAGTTGCCTTTCTAACGTTGTGATCTCGTTTTGCTAA
>NW_022261978.1:5341098-5368598 GCF_002021735.2 Oncorhynchus kisutch | reverse complement strand
ATAGAGCCAAAAAGATTGGAGAAGTGGTTTACCCATACATCTCCATTTTGGATAGATAATTCTTCGTGTTGTTGTTTGTTTAGTGTTTTCCAATTTTCCCAGAAGTGGTTAGAGTCTATGGATTCCTCAATTGCATTGAGCTGATTTCTGACATGCTGTTCCTTCTTTTTCCGTAGTGTATTTCTGTATTGTTTTAGTGATTCACCATAGTGAAGGCGTAGACTCAGGTTTTCCGGGTCTCTATGTTTTTGGTTGGACAGGTTTCTCAATTTCTTTCTTAGATTTTTGCATTCTTCATCAAACCATTTGTCATTATTGTTAATTTTCTTCGGTTTTCTATTTGAGATTTTTAGATTTGATAGGGAAGCTGAGAGGTCAAATATAAGATTTTCTACTGCCAAGTTTACACCTTCACTATTACAGTGGAACGTTTTACCCAGGAAATTGTCTAAAAGGGATTGAATTTGTTGTTGCCTAATTGTTTTTTGGTAGGTTTCCAAACTGCATTCCTTCCATCTATAGCATTTCTTAATGTTACTCAGTTCCTTTGGCTTTGATGCCTCATGATTGAGTATTGCTCTGTTTAAGTAGACTGTGATTTTGCTGTGGTCTGATAGGGGTGTCAGTGGGCTGACTGTGAATGCTCTGAGAGACTCTGGGTTGAGGTCAGTGATAAAGTAGTCTACAGTACTACTGCCAAGAGATGAGCTATAGGTGTACCTACCATAGGAGTCCCCTCGAAGCCTACCGTTGACTATGTACATACCCAGCGTGCGACAGAGCTGCAGGAGTTGTGACCCGTTTTTGTTGGTTATGTTGTCATAGTTGTGCCTAGGGGGGCATATGTGGGAGGGAATGCTGTCACCTCCAGGCAGGTGTTTGTCCCCCTGTGTGCTGAGGGTGTCAGGTTCTTGTCCAGTTCTGGCATTTAGGTCGCCACAGACTAGTACATGTCCCTGGGCCTGGAAATGATTGATTTCCCCCTCCAGGATGGAGAAGCTGTCTTCATTAAAATATGGGGATTCTAGTGGGGGGATATAGGTAGCACACAGGAGGACATTTTTCTCTGTTAGGATCATTTCTTTTTGAATTTCTAGCCAAATGTAGAATGTTCCTGTTTTGATTAATTTAATGGAGTGAGTTAGGTCTGCTCTATACCAAATTAGCATACCCCCTGAGTCCCTTCCCTGTTTCACACCTGGTAGTTTGGTGGATGGGACTACCAGCTCTCTGTAACCTAGAGGGCAACCAGTGGGTCCATCTCCTCTATACCAGGTTTCTTCTCTCTCTCTCTCCTTCTCTCTCTGTCTCTCTGTCTCTCTCTCTCCTTCTCTCTCTCTCTGTCTCCCTCTCTCTCTCTCTCCTTCTCTCTCTCTCTCTCTCCTTCTCTCTCTCTCTCTCTCTCCTTCTCTCTCTCTCTGTCTGTCTCTCTGTCTCACTCTCTCTCTCTCTCTCTCTCTCTCCTTCTCTCTCTCTCTGTCTCTCTGTCTCTCTCTCTCTCTCTCTCTCTCTCTCTCTCTCTCTCTCTCTCTCTCTCTCTCCTTCTCTGTCTCTCTGTCTCCCTCTTTCTCTCTCTCTCTCCTCTCTCTCTCTGTCTCCCTCTCTCTCTCTCTCTCTCTCTGTCTGTCTCTCTGTCTCACTCTCTCTCTCTCTCTCTCTCTCTCTGTCTGTCTCTGTCTCACTCTCTCTCTCTCTCTCTCTCTCTCTCTCTCTCTCTCTCTCTCTCTCTCTCCCTCTCTCTCTCTCTCTCTCTCTCCTTCTCTGTCTCTCTCTATCTCTCTCTCTCTCTCTCTCTCTCTCTCTCTATCTCTCTCTCTCTCTGTCTATTAATTCAATAACGATAAATACATGGCACGTGTTATATTATCTATGTACTGTGTTTTAGCAATGTGCAAATAGTTGTAGTACGAATAGTACAAATGAACAGATACATATTTGTGTTATTTACAAGTGTTTGGGCTCCACTGGTTACCCTGTTCTCATGAAAATGCTGTGATTGCACACAGTTTATCAATGTTAAACTTGTTTTCAAATTCTTTGTGGATCTGTGTAATCTGAGGGAAATATGTGTCTCTAATATGTTTGTACATTTGGCAGGAGGATCGGAAGTGCAGCTCAGTTTCCATCTCATTTTGTGGACAGTGTGCACATAGCCTGTCTTCTCTGCCTTTCTCAGTAGGAGTCTGTACATAGTCAAAGATTTCCTTAAGTTTGGGCCAGTCACAGTGGTCAGGTATTCTGCCTCTGTGTACTCTCTGTTTAGGGCCAAATAGCATTCTGATTTGCTAAGTTGTTTTGGTGAATTATTTCCAGTGTCAATTAATTCTCTTTTTGTTTTCTCATGATGTGGTTGGGTCTTATTGTAATACTGTCTATATCTTTCTTTCTCTCTTTCTGCACATAAATCACAATTGTGGGAATCAGCTGCAGATGGAGGATTATAGGCCTAAACATGTCACACACGGAGAAACAGACACACACACACACACGCACACACACACACACACACGCACACACACACACAGAGAAGGGAACAGTCAAGGTGCAAAGGATTATCTGATGATTTCCTAACTTGTTCATTGAGTGCAGCTGGCTGTGTCTGGAATACCAGGTGTTTTCCATTATGCTCTCTTTACTGGCTGACTGACTGGCTGGCTGACTGACTGACTGAGTGACTGGCTGACTGACTGGCTGACTGACTGACTGAGTGACTGGCTGGCTGAGTGACTGGCTGACTGGCTGACTGACTGACTGACTGGCTAGCTGACTGACTGACTGACTGACTGGCTGGCTGACTGGCTGACTGGCTGACTGGCTGGCTGACTGGCCCTGCCTGGCTGGCTGACTGACTAAGTGACTGACTGGCTGACTGACTGAGTGACTAACTGACTGACTGGCTGACTGACTGAGTGACTGGCTGGCTGACTGGCTGCATTACTGACTGGCTGCCTGACTGGCTGGCTGGCTGACTGACTGAGTGACTGAGTGACTGACTGGCTGACTGACTGACTGGCTGGCTGACTGAGTGACTGGCTGACTGGCTGGCTGACTGGCTGACTGGCTGGCTGAGTGACTGGCTGCATTACTGGCTGACTGGCTGACTGACTGGCTGACTGGCTGGCTGACTGACTGGCTTACTGGCCCTGACTGGCTGGCTGGCTGACTGACTGAGTGACTGACTGACTGGCTGACTGGCTCTGACTGACTGACTGGCTGACTGACCCTGACTGGCTGACTGACTGAGTGACAGGCTGACTGACTGACTGGCTGACTGACTGGCTGACTGGCTCTGACTGACTGGCTGACTGACTGAGTGACAGGCTGACTGACTGACTGGCTGGCTGACTGAGTGACAGGCTGACTGACTGACTGGCTGACTGGCTCTGACTGACTGGCTGACTGACTGAGTGACAGGCTGACTGACTGACTGGCTGGCTGACTGAGTGACTGGCTGACTGGCTGGCTGACTGGCTGGCTGGCTGACTGACTGACTAGCTGGCTGGCTGACTGGCTCTGACTGACTGGCTGACTGGCTCTGACTGACTGGCTGGCTGGCTGACTGACTGGCTGGCTCTGACTAGCTGGCTGACTGGCTGGCTGACTGGCTGACTGGCTGACTGTGTGTGTGTGTGTGTGTGTGTGTGTTTGAGGTTCATATTGTTTTCGTGTTATTATCCTGTGTGTATTAAACCACAACAGAAAACGTTTCTGACACTTGTTTGTCAAGTATTTAAATCACATTGTATCGTATCCACATGTGTGGTTGTGTTGTGCTTAAAATGGGCAAATACATTTCAATACAATTCAATTCAATTAAACTGGTCAGTGACATGATAGGTGATTGGCTACTAAAGTCAGTGGGTTGATAGGTGATAGGCTGCCACAGCTACTGGTGGCCATTTTGTGCCAATGTTGACGGCAGCAGTATAGGTCAAAGGTTAGAGAGGAACTAGGACAACTAAGAAACCAGGCCAGTTCAAACCAGTTCTTTCTGACCATTCCAGTCTGATATGGGTCAGCGGGAACTGTCCGGGTCTGGTTGTTTGAATATATGGGACTCATTTGACTGTAACAACAGTAGGGAGGGAACATTTGAATGCAACACACACCTGAGAGTCCATAGCTCAAACACTGCATCTGACTGCATATCAAGAGGCTAATAATAAGTCTCTCTTGAATAGCCTACTGTTTACTAAGAAGTCTCTCATTAATAGCCTACTGTTTACTAAGAAGTCTCTCATTAATAGCCTACTGTTCACTAAGAAGTCTCTCATTAATAGCCTACTGTTTACTAAGAAGTCTCTCATTAATAGCCTACTGTTTACTAAGAAGTCTCTCATTAATAGCCTACAGTTCACTAAGAAGTCTCTCATTAATAGCCTACGGTTCACTAAGAAGTCTCTCTCGAATAGCCTACTGTTCACTAAGAAGTCTCTCTTGAATAGCCTACTGTTTACTAAGAAGTCTCTCATTAATAGCCTACTGTTCACTAAGAAGTCTCTCATTAATAGCCTACTGTTCACTAAGAAGTCTCTCTTGAATAGCCTACGGTTCACTAAGAAGTCTCTCTTGAATAGCCTACTGTTCACTAAGAAGTCTCTCTTGAATAGCCTACTGTTCACTAAGAAGTCTCTCTTGAATAGCCTACTGTTTACTAAGAAGTCTCTCATTAATAGCCTACTGTTCACTAAGAAGTCTCTCATAAATAGTCTACTCTTTAGTTAGCAGCGATAGCAGCGATTTACTAGCATCCTGTCCAGGGGGTGTACTGGTACATCATTCTGCCTCACCCTACAGAAACAGGAGATAGACTAGGGTCCTGTCCAGGGGGTGTACTGGTACATCATTCTGCCTCACCCTACAGAAACAGGAGATAGACTAGTGTCCTGTCCAGGGGGTGTACTGGTACATCATTCTGCCTCACCCTACAGAAACAGGAGATAGACTAGTGTCCTGTCCAGGGGGTGAATTGGTACATCAGGCTGCCTCACCCTACAGAAACAGGAGATAGACTAGTGTCCTGTCCAGGGGGTGTACTGGTGCATCATTCTGCCTCACTACAGAAACAGGAGATAGACTAGTGTCCTGTCCAGGGGGTGTACTGGTACATCAAGCTGCCTCACACTACAGAAACAGGAGATAGACTAGTGTCCTGTCCAGGGGGTGTACTGGTACATCAAGCTGCCTCACCCTACAGAAACAGGAGATAGACTAGTGTCCTGTCCAGGGGGTGTACTGGTACATCAGGCTGCCTCACCCTACAGAAACAGGAGATAGACTAGTGTCCTGTCCAGGGGGTGTACTGGTACATCAAGCTGCCTCACTACAGAAACAGGAGATAGACTAGTGTCCTGTCCAGGGGGTGTACTGGTACATCAAGCTGCCTCACCCTACAGAAACAGGAGATAGACTAGTGTCCTGTCCAGGAGGTGTACTGGTACATCATTCTGTCTCACCCTACAGAAACAGGAGATAGACTAGTGTCCTGTCCAGGGGGTGTACTGGTACATCAAGCTGCCTCACCCTACAGAAACAGGAGATAGACTAGTGTCCTGTCCAGGGGGTGTACTGGTACATCAAGCTGTCTCACCCTACATAAACAGGAGATAGACTAGTGTCCTGTCCAGGGGGTGTACTGGTACATCAAGCTGTCTCACCCTACAGAAACAGGAGATAGACTAGTGTCCTGTCCAGGGGGTGAACTGGTACATCATGCTGCCTCACCCTACAGAAACAAGAGATAGACTAGTGTCCTGTAGATCCTTCTGGCTCACACAAGGACACCTACGTTTATAAAGCAGCATTTCGTAACGGTAGCCGTGACGACCTTATAAAACAGACGTTGACCTGTGTCAGCTGACTGCTTGGCTGGACAGGACAGAGTGTGGGTTAATGAGTATTATAACTAAAACCACATTGTCTCAGACATAATGACAAACAGCTCTGGTTTAGACACACAGAAGGAAAAGATAGAGGTGGAAGGATTGTCCTTGTTATGAGAGAGAGAGAGAGAGAGAGAGAGAGCGAGAGAGACCGAGAGAGAGAGAGAGAGACACAGAGAGAGAGTGAGAGAGAGAGAGAGAGAGAGAGAGACAGAGAGAGAGACAGAGAGAGAGAGACAGAAATGCTTTGTTGATTTCAAAAAAGCCTTCGACTCAATTTGGCATGAGGGTCTGCTATACAAATTTATGGAAAGTGGCGTTGGGGGTAAAACATACAACATTATAAAATCCATGTACACAAACAACAAGTGTGCGGTTAAAATTGGCAAAAAACACACACATTTCTTCACACCGGGTCATGGAGTGAGACAGGGATGCAGCTTAAGCCCCACCCTCTTCAACATATATATCAACGAATTGGCGCGGGCACTAGAAAAGTCTGCAGCACCCGGCCTCCCCCTGCTAGAATCCGAAGTCAAATGTCTGCTGTTTGCAAAAAAGGTCCAGTCACCAGGACCACAAATACAAATTCCATCTAGACACCATTGCCTTAGAGCACACAAAAAACTATACATACCTTGGCCTAAACATCAGCGCCACAGGTAGCTTCCACAAAGCTGTGAACGATCTGAGAGACAAGGCAAGAAGGGCATTCTATGCCATCAAAAGGAACATAAATTTCAACATACCAATTAGGATTTGGCTAAAAATACTTGAATCAGTCATAGAACCCATTGCCCTTTATGGTTGTGAGGTCTGGGGTCCGCTCACCAACCAAGACTTCACAAAATGGGACAAACACCAAATTGAGACTCTGCATGCAGAATTCTGCAAAAATATCCTCTGTGTACAACGTAGAACACCAAATAATGCATGCAGAGCAGAATTAGACCGATACCCACTAATTATCAAAATCCAGAAAAGAGCTGTTAAATTCAACAACCACCTAAAAGGAAGCGATTCCCAAACCTTCCATAACAAAGCCATCAAATCAAATCAAATGTATTTATATAGCCCTTCGTACATCAGCTGATATCTCAAAGTGCTGTACAGAAACACAGCCTAAAACCCCAAACAGCAAGCAATGCAGGTGTAGAAGCACGGTGGCTAGGAAAAAGTCCCTAGAAAGGCCAAAACCTAGAAAGAAACCTAGAGAGGAACCAGGCTATGTGGGGTGGCCAGTCCTCTTCTGCCTGTGCCGGGTGGAGATTATAACAGAACATGGCCAAGATGTTCAAATGTTCATAAATGACCAGCATGGTCGAATAATAATAAGGCAGAACAGTTGAAACTGGAGCAGCAGCATGGTCAGGTGGACTGGGGACAGCAAGGAGTCGTCATGTCAGGTAGTCCTGGGGCATGGTCCTAGGGCTCAGGTCCTCCGAGAGAGAGAGAGAAAGAGAGAATTAGAGAACGCACACTTAGATTCACACAGGACTCCGAATAGGACAGGAGAGGTACTCCAGATATAACAAACTGACCCTAGCCCCCTGACACATAAACTACTGCAGCATAAATACTGGAGGCTGAGACAGGAGGGGTCAGGAGACACTGTGGCCCCATCACCTATAGAGAGATGAACCTGGAGAAGAGTCCCCTAAGCAAGCTCTGTTCTGGGGCTCTGTTCACAAACACAAACACAACCCACAGAGCCCCAGCACAGCAGCACAATTAGACCCAACCAAATCATGAGAAAACCAAAAGATAATTACTTGACACATTGGAAAGAATTAACAAAAAAACAGAGCAAACTAGAATGCTATTTGGCCCGAAACAGAGAGTACACAGCGGCAGAATACCTGACCACTGTGACAGACACAAACTTAAGGAAAGCTTTGACTATGTACAGACTATGTACAGTGAGCGTAGCCTTGCTATTGAGAAAGGCCGCCGTAGGCAGACATGGCTCTCAAGAGAAGACAGGCTATGTGCTCACTGCCCACAAAATGAGGTGGAAACTGAGCTGCACTTCCTAACCTCCTGTCCAATGTATGACAATATTAGAGAGACATATTTCCCTCAGATTACACAGATCCACAAAGAATTTGAAAACAAATCCAATTTTGATAAACTCCCATATCTACTGGGTGAAATACCACAGTGTGCCATCACAGTAGAAAGATTTGTGACCTGTTGCCAGAACAAACTGTTGAATAACAAACACCATTGTAAATGCAACCCATATTTATGTTTATTTATTTTCCCTTGTGTACTTTAACCATTTGTACATCGTTGCAACACTGTATATATACAAAATATGACATTTGTAATGTCTTTATTGTTTTGAAACTTCTGTATGTGTAATGTTTACTGTTAATTTTTATTGTTTATTTCAAAGAGAGAGACAAAGAGAGAGAGACAGAGAGAGAGACAGAGAGAGAGACAGAGAGAGAGAGAGAGAGAGAGAGACAGAGTGAGACAGAGAGAGAGACAGACAGACAGATAGACAGAGAGAAACAGAGAGAGAGAGAGAGAGTGAGAGAGAGAGAGAGAGAGAGCGAGAGAGACAGAGAGACAGAGAGACAGAGAGACAGAGGGAGAGCAAGAGAGAGTGAGAGATAGAGAGAGAGAGAGATTGATTCAGGTTAATGAAGATTGAAGATCTCCCTCTCACACAGCAGCCACTCTGTCAATATAGATACACACACCAGGACGCACACACTACACACATACTACACGCTACACTACACACAGTCTGTCTGTCTGTCTGTCTGTCTGTCTGTCTGTCTGTCTGTCTGTCTGTCTGTCTGTCTGTCTGTCTCCTCTCCCCTGTCTCCTCTCCCCTGTCTCTCTGTCTGTCTGTCTGTCTGTCTGTCTGTCTGTCTGTCTCCTCTCCCCTGTCTCCTCTCCCCTGTCTCCTCTCCCCTGTCCCATTCTCCCCTGTCTCCTCTCCCCTGTCTCCCTCTCCCCTGTCTCCCTCTCCCCTGTCTCCTCTCCCCTGTCTCCCTCTCTCCTGTCTACTCTCCCCTGTCTCCTCTCCCCTGTCTCCTCTCCCCCGTCTCCTCTCCCCTGTCTCCTCTCCCCTGTCTCCTCTCCCCTGTCTCCTCTCCCCTGTCCCATTCTCCCCTGTCTCCTCTCCCCTGTCTCCCTCTCCCCTTGTCTCCTCTCCCCTGTCTCCTCTCCCCTGTCTCCTCTCCCCTGTCTCCCTCTCTCCTGTCTACTCTCCCCTGTCTCCTCTCCCCTGTCTCCTCTCCCCTGTCTCCTCTCCCTCTGTCTCCTCTCCCCTTGTCTCCTCTCCCCTGTCTCCCTCTCCCCTGTCTCCTCTCCCTCTGTCTCCTCTCCCCTTGTCTCCTCTCCCCTGTCTCCCTCTCACCTGTCTCCCTCTCCCCTGTCTCCTTCTCCCCTGTCTCCCTCTCCCCTGTCTCCCTCTCCCCTTTCTCCTTCTCCCCTGTCTACTCTCCCCTGTCTCCTGTCTCCCTCTCCCCTGTCTCCCTCTCCCCTTTCTCCTTCTCCCCTGTCTACTCTCCCCTGTCTCCTCTCCCCTGTCTCCTCTCCCCTGTCTCCCTCTCTCCTGTCTACTCTCCCCTGTCTCCTCTCCCCTGTCTCCTCTCCCCTGTCTCCTCTCCCTCTGTCTCCTCTCCCCTTGTCTCCTCTCCCCTGTCTCCCTCTCCCCTGTCTACTCTCCCCTGTCTCCTCTCCCCTGTCTCCCTCTCACCTGTCTCCCTCTCCCCTGTCTACTCTCCCCTGTCTACTCTCCCCTGTCTCCTCTCCCCTGTCTCCCTCTCACCTGTCTCCCTCTCCCCTGTCTCCTTCTCCCCTGTCTACTCTCCCCTGTCTACTCTCCCCTGTCTCCCTCTCCCCTGTCTCCCTCTCCCCTTTCTCCTTCTCCCCTGTCTACTCTCCCCTGTCTACTCTCCCCTGTCTCCTGTCTCCCTCTCCCCTGTCTCCCTGTCTCCTGTCTCCTCTCCCCTGTCCCCTGTCTCCTGTCTCCTGTCTCCTGTCTCCCTCTCCCCTGTCCCCTGTCTCCTGTCTCCTGTCTCCCTCTCCCCTGTCTCCTGTCTCCTGTCTCCCTCTCCCCTGTCTCCTGTCTCCTCTCCCCTGTCTCCTGTCTCCTGTCTCCCTCTCTCCTCTCTCCTGTCTCCTGTCTCCTCTCCCCTCTCCCCTGTCCCCTGTCTCCTGTCTCCTCTCCCCTGTCTCCTGTCTCCTCTCCCCTGTCTCCTGTCTCCTCTCTCCTGTCTCCCTCTCTCCTCTCTCCTGTCTCCTCTCTCCTCTCCCCTCTCCCCTCTCCCCTGTCCCCTGTCTCCTGTCTCCTCTCCCCTGTCTCCTGTCTCCTCTCCCCTGTCTCCTGTCTCCTATCATGTATCCTGCTGATCCTCTGGTAATAGAATAGAGGGATATAACATTCCACTTCCTGCCAGGCGGTTTCCTCATTCCACTGCTCTTTCTTCCCTCCACTGGCTAAACATTCAACACTCCGACACACTCATCCTGTGTGTGTCTGTTTGTGTTTGTTCGATCGATAAGACACTGGTACAAGACACTGCTGTGATTATGTTTCTGTTCTGGTCGATATTGTGGTGAAGGGACAGTAGTGGAGAGGGTAGTAAAAGTAAAGTTCCTCGGCGTACACATCACAGACAAACTGAATTGGTCCACCCACACAGACAGCATCGTGAAGAAGGCGCAGCAGCGCCTCTTCAACCTCAGGAGGCTGAAGAAATTCAGCTTGTCACCAAAAGCACTCACAAACTTCTACAGATGCACAATCGAGAGCATCCTGTCGGGCTGTATCACCGCCTGGTACGGCAACTGCTCCGCCCACAACCGTAAGGCTCTCCAGAGGGTAGTGAAGTCTGCACAACGCATCACCGGGGTCAAACTACCTGCCCTCCAGGACACCTACACCACCCGATGTCACAGGAAGGCCATAAAGATCATCAAGGACAACAACCACCCGAGCCACTGCCTGTTCACCCCGCTATCATCCAGAAGGCGAGGTCAGTACAGGTGCATCAAAGCTGGGATCGAGAGACTGAAAAACAGCTTCTATCTCAAGGCCATCAGACTGTTAAACAGCCACCACTAACATTGAGTGGTTGCTGCCAACACACTGACTCAACTCCAGCCACTTTAATAATGGGAATTGATGTAAAATATATCACTAGCCACTTTAAACAATGCTACTTAATATAATGTTACTTACCCTACATTATTCATCTCATATGTATACATATATACTGTACTCTATATCATCTACTGCATCCTTATGTAATACATGTATCACTAGCCACTTTAACTATGCCACTTTCTTTACATACTCATCTCATATGCATATACTGTACTCGATACCATCTACTGCATCTTGCCTATGCCGCTCTGTACCACTACTCATTCATATATCTTATGTACATATTCTTTATCCCCTTACACTTGTGTCTATAAGGTATTAGTTTTGGAATTGTTAGCTAGATTACTTGTTGGTTATTACTGCATTGTCGGAACTAGAAGCACAAGCATTTCGCCAACACTCGCATTAACATCTGCTAACCATGTGTATGTGACCAATAACATCTGCTAACCATGTGTATGTGACCAATAACATCTGCTAACCATGTGTATGTGACCAATAACATCTGCTAACCATGTGTATGTGACCATTAACATCTGCTAACCATGTGTATGTGACCATTAATTAACATCTGCTAACCATGTGTATGTGACCATTAACATCTGCTAACCATGTGTATGTGACTAATAACATCTGCTAACCATGTGTATCTGACCAATAACATCTGCTAACCATGTGTATGTGACAAATACATTTGATTTGATTTGATTTGAAGTAACACCAGACATACAGAATATTCTCTCTCTCTCTCTCTCTCTCTCTCTCTACCTTTCCCTTTCTCTCTCCCTACCTCCTTCCCTCCCTCTCTACTCTCCCCCTCTTCTCTTTCTCTCTCCATTCCTCTCTCTTAGACTCATTCCCAGAGAGTTGCCTGCTGTTCAGCAGATCAGATGTGTGTTTTCTTGGATGGGAAGATTATTAGGTGGAATGGTGGAAGGGGATTAGTGTGACACCTGTGGAATTAGATGTCACTCCGTAGCTGTGACGGGGAACGTCTTCTGTGTGACACCTGTGGAATAAGATGTCACTCTCGAGTTTTGACGGGGAACCTCTTCTGTGTGACACCTGTGGAATTACATGTCTCTCACTAGCTGTGATTGGGGAACCTCTTCTGTGTGACACCTGTGGAATTAGATGTCACTCTCTAGTTTTGACGGGGAACCTCTTCTGTGTGACACCTGTGGAATTAGATGTCACTCTCTAGTTTTGACGGGGAACCTCTTCTGTGTGACACCTGTGGAATTAGATGTGACTCCATAGCTGTGACGGGGAACCTCTTCTGTGTGACATACTCTTGTACATGTGAACACACACACACACAGCCCATCACGGCCCCCAGCGGAGAGAGAGAGAGATTGGAACAGAATGGAATTTGAAACGTTTTAGCCAAAAATGTTTCCACAGTAAAGGTGTTTTTTGCAGAAACGTTTCAGATTTCGTTCCGTTCTCCGACTACACAGCAGCGGAAGAGGAGGACCAGCCGTCGCCGTGAGACACAGACGCACATGCCGTAAAGCAGAAGAAACCGCCGTAAACACCCCCTTGACCTCTGACCTATATGACCAAACAGGATGTCAATTTTCCTGGGATGTGATTGGATAGAGAGACTGACAATGATGTGTATGCAATAGCTCAGCGATATGTCTAACATTACACCTAGACAGAAGACAAGGTGAAGCTATTTCAACTTATTTATCCAGTATTTTAGGATACCTCCTCATACCTTACCGCATGTCACCCTACTGTCTTATAGGATGGACTAACAGGTGCGTTGGTTGGGAATCACAGGTCATTTCCTCTGTGATGTGAGTGGATGATGTGAGTGGATGATGTGAGTGGATGATGGGAGTGGATGATGGGAGTGGATGATGGGAGTGGATGATGTGAATGGATGATGGGAGTGGATGATGTGAGTGGATGATGTGAGTGGATGATGGGACTCTTTTCCCATAGTTGTCTGATGGAGCAGAGTAGAATTCCCTTCTGAGAATTCACTAGGGACAAACACAAGTCATTCAGCACTATGGGATAAACACACACACACACACACACACACACACTCACACGCACACACACACACACACACACTCACACGCACGCACACGCACACACACACACGCACACGCTCACACGCACACACACACACACACACACACTCACACACACAGATTGAGATCGGCATATCTTTACAGTGAACTATACATCAGTGTGGCTGTGTAATGCCAATAACAGTGTGGGAACGTTTACAACCCTAAAGGGACTTATGTAACCATGGTGACCTCCCAGTCCCTATATAGTCACCCTTCATCTCCCCATGGTGATGGATCAGAATGGGATATGTAACCTCCCAGCCCCTATAGAGTCACCCTTCCTCTCCCCATGGTGATGGTGACGATGAGGATGATGAAGAGGAGGAGGAGGATCAGAATGGGATATGTAATATTATGCTGAGAGGTGTAAGCAATTCATTCAAGCAACTCTCTCTTTATCAATTCATTCAAGCAACTCTCTCTTTATCAATTAAATTCAAGCAACGCTTTGTCAATTAAATTAATTCAAGCAACTCTCTTTATCAATTAAATTAATTCAAGCAACTCTCTCTTTATCAATTAAATTAATTCAAGCAACTCTCTTTATCAATTAAATTAATTCAAGCAACTCTCTCTTTATCAATTAAATTAATTCAAGCAACTCTCTTTATCAATTAAATTAATTCAAGCAACTCTCTCTTTATCAATTCAATTAATTCAAGCAACTCTCTTTATCAATTCAATTCAAGCAACGCTTTATCAATTTAATTAATTCAAGCAACTTTCTTTATCAATTCAATTAATTCAAGCAACTCTCTCTTTATCAATTTAATTCAAGGGGCTTTATCGTCATGGGAAACATGTGTTACAGTTTTTTTCGATTGCTAAATGACAGTGGACACAACTGGAGTCACATGTGCAAAACTCTAACTACAGTCTGCACAGCAGCAGTTCATGTGGACCAAACTCTAGTTCGTTTTTCATTGCTTGAACACAGTTTTCAAAACACTTATCCCATGACTTTAACCACAACCTGCACAACACTGTGGATTTACAGCACTTTGTTCAAATGCTAACACACTGCTGTCAAAACTGTGAACCACACATTCAAAACGGAATAGATTTCAGCCTTGTGCCTTTCAAACACTGCTGATTGCAATTTCAGCTGAAAGGCTAAGCAGGTGTCTTGTTTTAGACTTGTTAGTGAACACACACACATATTACAGTATATATAGGTAGAGCTCAGAAAGACTCATTTTGGAAATGGAACAAGGAAGATGGGTTCGTGGAGGGAGAAGGGTGGCAGGGAGAGGGCGGATGCGTGGAGGAAGACAAAGAAGACAAAGAGCTGTTATTTCAGATGAAATAAGGGCTACACTTATAGACCATGTTGTGAACCATGGTCTCTCATTGAGAGAGGCAGGGTTGAGGGTGCAACCCAATCTGCAAAGATCCACAGTGGCATCTGTAATGCAAATTTTCCATCATGCAAACAGGTGAGAGTTACATCCTTACAGTAAATGAAAACATTACAGGAATCTATTTTGTATTGCAATTATAGAATATTTACACAGATATATATTACAGTAAGTTTGACTGTAAAATATATTTTTACAACAGGACCTAAAGGCTGCCCCCAACAGGGGGAAGAGGAAAAATATTTTCAGATGCACAGGAAAATGCTATTGTTGACATGGTTGTTGTCAACAATGCAATAAAACTGCGGGGGATTCAAGATAGAGTGCTGGCTGATAATGATATATTTGAAAATGTTAATTCTGTCAGCACAACTATTGCTCGAGTCCTAAAGAAACACCAAGTTACAATGAAACAGTTATACACTGTACCATTCGAGAGAAACAGTGAACGGGTAAAAGAGCAAAGATACCAATATGTCCAGGTAAGACGTCTGAGGTTACGTACACAGCTATACAAAATATTTACAGTAAAAAAAACACTAGCATTTCTACAGTAAAACTGTGCACTTACTGTTTTTCAGAGAGTAATGGAGGTGGAAGCACTGGAAAGACCACATTCATTTGTATTTATCGATGAAGCTGGATTTAACCTTGCCAAAACACGGCGCAGAGGAAGGAATGTTATAGGTCAAAGGGCCACTGTGGAGGTTCCAGGCCAAAGGGGGGGAAATATCACCTTGTGTGCTGCAATGGCCAATGATGGTTTGCTTCTCAACACACCACTCATTGGCCCATACAACACAGAAAGGCTTATAGCTTTCCTAGAACATCTCTATGCTCAGCTAGTGCCAGCAGAACAGGGGGAGCCAGTAAGAAACCCCCAAGTTTTTGTCATAGTTTGCGATAACGTTGCTTTTCACCACTCTGCAGCTGTCACAGATTGGTTTGCAGCACATCACAGATTTATGGTTTTGTACCTGCCTGCATATTCACCCTTCCTCAACCCAATAGAGGAGTTTTTCTCTGCCTGGAGGTGGAAAGTGTTTGGTCACCACCCACATGACCAAATGTCTCTTTTGGAAGCCATGCGTGCCGGATGTGAGGACACGAGTCCAGAGGACTGCCAGGGATGGATAAGGCACTCCAGAAGGTTCTTCCCCAGGTGCATGGCAAGAGAAAACATTAGATGTGATGTTGAAGAAAACCTGTGGCCTGATGCTAGAGAGAGGCAGGATTAGCCCCTCAATTATTTGTTTGAATTACAGAATGTACTTTTAGTTTCTACCTTTTTTTTCTCATTACTGTAATTCCGTAAATTACTACAGACTATTGAAGCAAACTGCTAAATTTAATTTACCTTAAAGAATTGTTATGTTCTAAAAATTTTAATAAATGTGAAAGAGTGTCACTCTTTTCTTTGAAGAAAATATGACTTTGTATGAAGTCACTGAAATGGTTCAAACTGTAAAGATGAAAAGTTAGTATTTTCTGTATTGGTGATGCTAGTGTTTTTACTCTCAGTGTGTTCTGAGTGACAGTGTGTGTTATCTCAGTGAGGGTTGTGCATAGTGTTTTTACTCTCAGTGTGTTCTAAGTGACAGTGTGTGTTATCTCAGTGAGGGTTGTGCATAGTGTTTGGCTGCACTGAGCGTGTTTTGAGCCATGTGTTAAGAGTTGTGTTGCTTGGAATGAGTTTTGCAGGTGATGTGAACTGTTTAGCTCAGGTGACTGTTGGTAGTGCAGACTGTAGTTAGAGTTTTGCACATGTGACTCTAGTTGTGCCCACTGTCGTTTAGCAATCGAAAAAAAACTGTAACATTGCCAAAGCAAGTGAGGTAGATAATAAACGTGAAATAAACAATAGAAATGAACAGTAAACATTACACATACAGAAGTTTCAAAACAATAAAGACACTACAGATGTCATATTATATACAGTGCCTTGCGAAAGTATTCGGCCCCCTTGAACTTTGCGACCTTTTGCCACATTTCGGGCTTCAAACATAAAGATATAAAACTGTATTTTTTTGTGAAGAATCAACAACAAGTGGGACACAATCATGAAGTGGAACGACATTTATTGGATATTTCAAACTTTTTTAACAAATCAAAAACGGAAAAATTGGGCGTGCAAAATTATTCAGCCCCCTTAAGTTGCATGAAGCATCCCTCACTCCCACATTCTACTACCTTAACGTGCCCTTAGCGTGGTGTTTATTGAATGCAATAACTACTTTTTACTGTTGTGATGTAAAAGTGTATAATTAGTGCTTAAGCTCAAGGCTTTCAATGGTATTTTACTTTGTAGCGCCACCTTTTGTTGCGATTACAGCTGTAAGTCACTTGGGGTATGTCTCTATCAGTTTTGCACATCGAGAGACTGAAATTGTTTCCCATTCCTCCTTGCAAAACAGCTCGAGCTCAGTGAGGTTGGATGGAGAGCATTTGTGAACAGCATTTTTCAGTTCTTTCCACAGATTCTCGATTGGATTCAGGTTTGGACTTTGACTTGGCCATTCTAACACCTGGATATGTTTATTTTTGAACCATTCCATTGTAGATTTTGCTTTATGTTTTGGATCATTGTCTTGTTGGAAGACAAATCTTCGTCCCAGTCTCAGGTCTTTTGCAGACTCCATCAGGTTTTCTTCCAGAATGTTCCTGTATATGGCTCCATCCATCTTCCCATCAATTTTAACCATCTTCCCTGTCCCTGCTGAAGAAAAGCAGGCCCAAACCATGATGCTGCCACCACCATGTTTGACAGTGGGGATGGTGTGTTCAGGGTGATGAGCTGTGTTGCTTTTACGCCAAACATAACGTTTTGCATTGTTGCCAAAAAGTTCCATTTTGGTTTCATCTGACCAGAGCACCTTCTTCCACATGTTTGGTGTGTCTCCCAGGTGGCTTGTGGCAAACTTTAAACGACACTTTTTATGGATATCTTTAAGAAATGGCTTTCTTCTTGCCACTCTTCCATAAAGGCCAGAGTTGTGCAATATACGACTGATTGTTGTCCTATGGACAGAGTCTCCCACCTCAGCTGTAGATCTCTGCAGTTCATCCAGAGTGATCACGGGCCTCTTGGCTGCATCTCTGATCAGTCTTCTCCTTGTATGAGCTGAAAGTTTAGAGGGACGGCCAGGTCTTGGTAGATTTGCAGTGGTCTGATACTCCTTCCATTTCAATATTATCGCTTGCACAGTGCTCCTTGGGATGTTTAAAGCTTGGGAAATCTTTTTGTATCCAAATCCGGCTTTAAACTTCTTCACAACAGTATCTCGGACCTGCCTGGTGTGTTCCTTGTTCTTCATGATGCTCTCTGCGCTTTTAACGGACCTCTGAGACTATCACAGTGCAGGTGCATTTATACGGAGACTTGATTACACACAGGTGGATTGTATTTATCATCATTAGTCATTTAGGTCAACATTGGATCATTCAGAGATCCTCACTGAACTTCTGGAGAGAGTTTGCTGCACTGTCCCACTTGTTGTTGATTCTTCACAAAAAATACAGTTTTATATCTTTATGTTTGAAGCCTGAAGTGTGGCAAAAGGTCGCAAAGTTCAAGGGGGCCGAATACCTTCGCAAGGCACTGTATATACAGTGTTGTAACAATGTACAAATAGTTAAAGTACACAAGAGAAAATAAATAAACATAAATATGGGTTGTATTTACAATGGTGTTTGTTCTTCACTGGTTGACCTTTTCTTGTGGCAACAGGTCACAAATCTTGCTGCTGTGATGGCAGACTGTGGTATTTCACCCAGTAGAGAGTTTATCAAAATTGGGTTTGTTTTTAAATTCTTTGTGGATCTGTGTAATCTGAGGGAAATATGTGTCTCTAACATGGTCATACATTTGGCAGGAGGTTAGGAAGTGCAGCTCAGTTTCCACCTCATTTTGTGGGCAGTGTGCACATAGCCTGTCTTCTCGAGAGCCAGGTCTGCCCACGGCGGCGTTTCTGAATAGCAAGGCTATGCTCACTGAGTCTGTACATAGTCAAAGCCTTCCTTAAGTTTGGGTCAGTCACAGTGGTCAGGTATTCTGCCACTGTGTACTCTCTGTTTAGGGCCAAATGACATTCTGGTTTGCTCAGTTTTTTTGTTAATTCTTTCCAATGAGTCAAGTAATTATCTTTTTGTTTTCTCATGATTTGGTTGGGTCTAATTGTGTTGCTGTCCTGGGGCTCTGTGGGGTGTGTTTGTGTTTGTGAACAGAGCCCCAGGACCAGCTTGCTTAGGGGACTCTTCTCCAGGTTCATCTCTCTGTAGGTGATGGCTTTGTTTTGGAAGGTTTGGGAATCGCTTCCTCTTTTCTTGATTTTGATCATTAACAGGTATCGGCCTAATTCTGCTCTGCATGCATTATTTGGTGTTCTACGTTGTACACAGAGGATATTTTTGCAGAATTCTGCATGCAGAGTCTCAATTTTGTGTTTGTCCCATTTTGTGAATTCTTGGTTGGTGGGCGGACCCCAGACCTCACAACCATAAAGGGCAATGGGTTCTATTACGGATTAAAGTATTTTTAGCCAGATCCTATTTGGTATGTTGAATTTTATGTTCCTTTTGATGTGCTCTAGGGCAACAGTGTTTAGATGGAATTTGTATTTGTGGTCCTTACGACTGGACCTTTTGTGGAACCCCTATGTTTTGGTCTTACTGAGATTTACTGTCAGGGCCCAGGTCTGACAGAATCTGTGCAGAATATCTCGCTGCTGCTGTAGGACCTCCTTGGTTGGTGACAGAAGCACCGATCATCAGCAAACAGTAGACATTTGACTCTAGAAGGTTCAGATTCAGATTCTAGAAGGTTGAGGCCGGGTTCTGCAGTTCTTTCTAGTGCCCGCGCCAATTCTTTGATATTTTTGTTGAAGAGGGTGGGGCTTAAGCTGCATCCCTGTCTCACCCCACGGCCCTGTGTGAAGAAATGTGTGTGTTTGTTGCATATTTTAACCGCACACTTGTTGTTTGTGTACATTGATTTTATAATGTCTTATGTTTTTCCCCCAACACCACTTTTCATCAATTTGTATAGCAGACCCTCATGCCAAATTGAGTTGAAGGCTCGTTTGAAATCAACAAAGCATGAGAAGACTTTGCCTTTGTTTTGGTTTGTTTGTATGTCAATTAGGGTGTGCATGGTGAATACGTGGTCTGTTGTACGGTAATTTGGTAAAAAGCCAATTTGACATTTATCTCTCTCTCTCTTCCTGTGTGTGTGTGTGTGTGTGTGTGTGTGTGTGTGTGTGTGTGTGTGTGTGTGTGTGTGTGTGTGTGTGTGTGTGTGTGTGTGTGTGTGTGTGTGTTTTTGTAGCCTGTAGGGTAGACCAGGCTGGGCCCACTGATGAGTTGAGTCCCCCTCCCCCACCCCTCCTCTCCCAGCGTAGCCAGGTGGGATGTTCCAGATGTGTGTCCTCTTATCACTGCTCACCCTCTCTGGCTACACCCAGGTAAGACTCTCTCTCTGTCTCTCTGTCTCTCTGTCTCTCTCTCTCTCTCTCTCTCTCTCTCTCTCTCTCTCTCTCACACACACACACTCACACTCACACACACACTCACACACACACACACACACACACACACACACACACACACACACACACACACACACACACACACACACACACACACACACACAGAGAGGAAGAGAGAGAGAGATAAATTGGCTTTTTACCAAATTACCGTACAACAGACTACGTATGTCACATGTCTAGACTGAGCCTCAGAGTTAGTAATTGCTAACCTTTGTTCCTTATCAAAGCTCTACAGATCAGACAGCAGTTTGGGTGCTGTTTATTTTATACCGTTAATAGTCACCAGACCACCTGAATACAGACGTCCTTTATCTCTCTGCCTTTAACCACAACACATTACATCTTCTGAAACACACACACGCACACGCACGCACACACACGCACACACACACACACACACACACACACGCATGCACACACACACACACACACGCACGCGCACGCACGCACACACACACGCACAGACAGGTGTAAGGTCTTAATTTGATCACTCTGTTGATGGTGAGAATGTTCCTACGCTGCAGGATTTACATAAATTCATTGAAAACCTGCAATAACACACAATTGTGATACAGCCTGAATCAGCCTAGTCACTGGTCCAGGATCAGCCTAATCACTGGTCCAGCAGCATTACATTGGTTGAACCGTGTTAATGGACTAAATATTACAATCCCGTTTGCTGCAGAATTATTTTGCTGTGACAAACGGAACAAATTAAGGGCTCCCGAGGGGCGCAGTGGTCTAAGGCACTGCATCTCAGTGCAAGAGGCATCACTACAGTCCCTGGTTTGAATCCAGGCTGTATCACATCTGGCTGTGATTGGGCGGCACACAATTGGCCCAACGTCATCCTGGTTTGACCGTCATTGTAATTCAGAATTGGTTCTTAACTAACTCGCTAAATAAAAATTTACTTGTTAAATAAAGGTTAAATAAATAAATATTTATTATTTACAAAAGAGAGTACACTTGTACAGACACTTCCACACACACACACACACACACACACACACACACACACACACACACACACACACACACACACACACACACACACACACACACACACACACACACACACACACACACACATTTAGTTAGAGGGAGGTTCAGCAGAGTCGAATTGCTGTTCTCCTTTTGTGCCCAGGTCTCCTCGGCTAAATCTCTGAAGCTCCTGATGGAACAATGGACGAGCTACAAGAACCAGTGTTCTCAGAGCATCGTCGCCACGCCTCCCGCCACAGGTCAGTCTCAGCCTCACGCTGTGATGTGATCAACCTCAGACCCTTCATAACCGCAGTGGATAATCTGCTGATTGAAACTTTTGCCCAATTAGAAATGGACACCTACACATATCACCGCTCTACCCCATCACAGAGCCTCCGTGTCATGTGAGAGCTAGGTTATTCCTGTGGTATAATGGTATGTGAGAGCTAGGTTATTCCTGTGGTATAATGGTAGGTGAGAGCTAGGTTATTCCTGTGGTATAATGGTATGTTAGAGCTAGGTTATTCCTGTGGTATAATGGTATGTGAGAGCTAGGTTATTCCTGTGGTATAATGGTATGTGAGAGCTAGGTTATTCCTGTGGTATAATGGTAGGTGAGAGCTAGGTTATTCCTGTGGTATAATGGTATGTTAGAGCTAGGTTATTCCTGTGGTATAATGGTATGTGAGAGCTAGGTTATTCCTGTGGTATAATGGTATGTGAGAGCTAGGTTATTCCTGTGGTATAATGGTATGTGAGAGCTAGGTTATTCCTGTGGTATAATGGTAGGTGAGAGCTAGGTTATTCCTGTGGTATAATGGTAGGTGAGAGCTAGGTTATTCCTGTGGTATAATGGTATGTGAGAGCTAGGTTATTCCTGTGGTATAATGGTAGGTGAGAGCTAGGTTATTCCTGTGGTATAATGGTATGTGAGAGCTAGGTTTTTCCTGTGGTATAATGGTAGGTGAGAGCTAGGTTATTCCTGTGGTATAATGGTATACTAGAGCTAGGTTATTCCTGTGGTATAATGGTATGTGAGAGCTAGGTTATTCCTGTGGTATAATGGTAGGTGAGAGCTAGGTTATTCCTGTGGTATAATGGTATGTTACAGAGGGCAGTGCGACCGGCCCAGTACATCACTGGGGCCAAGTTTCCTGCCATCCAGGACCTCTATACTAGGCGGTGTCAGAGGAAGACCCAAAGAATTGACTCCAGTCACCCAAGTCATATACTGTTCTCTCAGCTACTGCACGGCAAGCGTTGCCGGAGCGCCAAGTTTAGGACCAAAAGGCTCCTTAACAGCTTCCACCTCCAAGCCATAAGACTGCTGAACAGTTAATCACATGGCCACACGCACTATTTGCATTGACCCCCAATATATTATATCGGTGTGTTATATCGGTGTGTTATATCGGTGTGTTATATCGGTGTGTTATATCGGTGTGTTATAGCTGTGTTATAGCTGTGTTATACTGGTGTGTTATATCAGTGTGTTATAGCTGTGTTATATCGGTGTGTTATATCAGTGTGTTATATCGGTGTGTTATAGCTGTGTGTTATAGCTGTGTTATATCGGTGTGTTATAGCTGTGTGTTATAGCTGTGTTATATCGGTGTGTTATATCAGTGTGTTGTAGCTGTGTTATATCGGTGTGTTATAGCTGTGTTCTATTGGTGTGTTATAGCAGTGTGTTATAGCTGTGTTCTATCAGTGTGTTGTAGCTGTGTTATATCAGTGTGTTATAGCTGTGTTCTATCAGTGTGTTGTAGCTGTGTTATATCAGTGTGTTATAGCTGTGTTATATCGGTGTGTTATAGCTGTGTTCTATCGGTGTGTTATAGCTGTGTTATATCGGTGTGTTATAGCTGTGTTATATCGGTGTGTTATAGCTGTGTTATATCGGTGTGTTATAGCAGTGTGTTATAGCTGTGTTATATCGGTGTGTTATAGCTGTGTTATATCGGTGTGTTATAGCAGTGTGTTATAGCTGTGTTATATCGGTGTGTTATAGCTGTGTTATATCGGTGTGTTATAGCAGTGTGTTATAGCTGTGTTCTATCGGTGTGTTATAGCTGTGTTATATCGGTGTGTTATAGCTGTGTTATATCGGTGTGTTATAGCTGTGTTATATCGGTGTGTTATAGCTGTGTTATATCGGTGTGTTATAGCTGTGTTATATCGGTGTGTTATAGCTGTGTTATATCGGTGTGTTATAGCTGTGTTATATCGGTGTGTTATAGCTGTGTTCTATTGGTGTGTTCTATCGGTGTGTTATAGCTGTGTTATATCGGTGTGTTATAGCAGTGTGTTATAGCAGTGTGTTATAGCTGTCTTATATCGGTGTGTTATAGCTGTGTTATATCAGTGTGTTGTAGCTGTGTTATATCGGTGTGTTATATTGGTGTGTTATATCAGTGTGTTGTAGCTGTGTTATATCAGTGTGTTATAGCTGTGTTATATTGGTGTGTTATAGCTGTGTTATATCAGTGTGTTGTAGCTGTGTTATATCGGTGTGTTATATTGGTGTGTTATATCAGTGTGTTGTAGCTGTGTTATATCAGTGTGTTGTAGCTGTGTTATATAGCTGTGTTATATCAGTGTGTTATAGCTGTGTTATATCAGTGTGTTGTAGCTGTGTTATATCGGTGTGTTGTAGCTGTGTTATATCAGTGTGTTGTAGCTGTGTTATATCGGTGTGTTGTAGCTGTGTTATATCAGTGTGTTGTAGCTGTGTTATATCAGTGTGTTATATCAGTGTGTTATAGCTGTGTTATATTGGTGTGTTATATAGCTGTGTTATATCAGTGTTGTAGCTGTGTTATATCGGTCTGTTATATTGGTGTGTTATATAGCTGTGTTATATCGGTGTGTTATATCAGTGTGTTATATCGGTGTGTTATAGCTGTGTTATATTGGTGTGTTATAGCTGTGTTATACTGGTGTGTTATATCAGTGTGTTATAGCTGTGTTATATCGGTGTGTTATATCAGTGTGTTATATCGGTGTGTTATAGCTGTGTGTTATAGCTGTGTTATATCGGTGTGTTATAGCTGTGTGTTATAGCTGTGTTATATCGGTGTGTTATAGCTGTGTTCTATTGGTGTGTTCTATCGGTGTGTTATAGCTGTGTTATATCGGTGTGTTATATCGGTGTGTTGTAGCTGTGTTCTATTGGTGTGTTATATCAGTGTGTTATAGCTGTGTTATATCGGTGTGTTATAGCTGTGTTATATCGGTGTGTTATAGCTGTGTTATATCGGTGTGTTATAGCAGTGTGTTATAGCTGTGTTCTATCAGTGTGTTATAGCAGTGTGTTATAGCTGTGTTATATCAGTGTGTTATATCAGTGTGTTATAGCTGTCTTATATCGGTGTGTTATAGCTGTGTTATATCAGTGTGTTGTAGCTGTGTTATATCGGTGTGTTATATTGGTGTGTTATATCAGTGTGTTGTAGCTGTGTTATATCAGTGTGTTATAGCTGTGTTATATTGGTGTGTTATAGCTGTGTTATATCAGTGTGTTGTAGCTGTGTTATATCGGTGTGTTATATCGGTGTGTTATATCAGTGTTTTGTAGCTGTGTTATATCAGTGTGTTGTAGCTGTGTTATATAGCTGTGTTATATCAGTGTGTTATAGCTGTGTTATATCAGTGTGTTGTAGCTGTGTTATATCAGTGTGTTGTAGCTGTGTTATATCAGTGTTGTAGCTGTGTTATATCAGTGTGTTGTAGCTGTGTTATATGGTGTGTTGTAGCTGTGTTATATAGCTGTGTTATATCAGTGTGTTATAGCTGTGTTATATCAGTGTGTTGTAGCTGTGTTATATCAGTGTGTTGTAGCTGTGTTATATCGGTGTGTTGTAGCTGTGTTCTATCAGTGTGTTGTAGCTGTGTTATATCAGTGTGTTGTAGCTGTGTTATATCAGTGTGTTATAGCTGTGTTATATCAGTGTGTTGTAGCTGTGTTATATCAGTGTGTTGTAGCTGTGTTATATCAGTGTGTTGTAGCTGTGTTATATCGGTGTGTTGTAGCTGTGTTATATCGGTGTGTTGTAGCTGTGTTATATCAGTGTTGTAGCTGTGTTATATCGGTCTGTTATATTGGTGTGTTATATAGCTGTGTTATATCGGTGTGTTGTAGCTGTGTTATATCAGTGTGTTATAGCTGTGTTATATCAGTGTGTTATAGCTGTGTTATATCAGTGTGTTGTAGCTGTGTTATATCAGTGTTGTAGCTGTGTTATATCGGTCTGTTATATTGGTGTGTTATATAGCTGTGTTATATCGGTGTGTTATAGCTGTGTTATATCAGTGTTGTAGCTGTGTTATATCGGTCTGTTATATTGGTGTGTTATATAGCTGTGTTATATCGGTGTGTTATATCAGTGTGTTATATTGGTGTGTTATATAGCTGTGTTATATTGGTGTGTTATATCAGTGTGTTATATTGGTGTGTTATATAGCTGTGTTATATTGGTGTGTTATATCAAATCAAATCAAATCAAATCAAATTTATTTATATAGCCCTTCGTACATCAGCTGATATCTCAAAGTGCTGTACAGAAACCCAGCCTAAAACCCCAAACAGCAAGCAATGCAGGTGGAGAAGCACGGTGGCTAGGAAAAACTCCCTAGAAAGGCCAATACCTAGGAAGAAACCTAGAGAGGAACCAGGCTATGTGGGGTGGCCAGTCCTCTTCTGGCTGTGCCGGGTGGAGATTATAACAGAACATGGTCAAGATGTTCAATGTTCATAAATGACCAGCATGGTCGAATAATAATAAGGCAGAACAGTTGAAACTAGAGCAGCAGCACAGTCAGGTGGAAGTTGAAACTGGAGCAGCAGCATGGCCAGGTAGACTGGGGACAGCAAGGAGTCATCATGTCAGGTAGTCCTGGGGCATGGTCCTAGGGCTCAGGTCAGTTGAAACTGGAACAGCAGCATGGCCAGGTGGACTGGGGACAGCAAGGAGTCATCATGTCAGGTAGTCCTGGGGCATGGTCCTAGGGCTCAGGTCCTCCGAGAGAGAGAAAGAAAGAGAGAAGGAGAGAATTAGAGAACGCACACTTAGATTCACACAGGACACCGAATAGGACAGGAGAAGTACTCCAGATATAACAAACTGACCCCAGCCCCCCGACACATAAACTACTGCAGCATAAATACTGGAGGCTGAGACATATCAGTGTGTTATATTGGTGTGTTATAGCTGTGTTATATTGGTGTGTTATATCGGTCTGTTATATTGGTGTGTCATAGCTGTGTTATATGGTGTGTTATAGCTGTGTTATATTGGTGTGTTATATAGCTGTGTTATATCGGTGTGTTATATCAGTGTGTTATATTGGTGTGTTATATAGCTGTGTTATATTGGTGTGTTATATCAGTGTGTTATATTGGTGTGTTATATAGCTGTGTTATATTGGTGTGTTATATCAGTGTGTTATATTGGTGTGTTATAGCTGTGTTATATTGGTGTGTTATATCGGTCTGTTATATTGGTGTGTCATAGCTGTGTTATATGGTGTGTTATAGCTGTGTTATATTGGTGTGTTATATAGCTGTGTTATATCGGTGTGTTGTAGCTGTGTTATATCGGTGTGTTATATTGGTGTGTTATATAGCTGTGTTATATTGGTGTGTTATATCGGTGTGTTATATTGGTGTGTTATATAGCTGTGTTATATTGGTGTGTTATATCGGTGTGTTATATTGGTGTGTTATATAGCTGTGTTATATCGGTGTGTTGTAGCTGTGTTATATCGGTGTGTTATATTGGTGTGTTATATAGCTGTGTTATATTGGTGTGTTATATCGGTGTGTTATATTGGTGTGTTGTAGCTGTGTTATATCGGTGTTTTATATCGGTGTTATATTGGTGTGTTATAGCTGTGTTATATCGGTGTGTTATATTGGTGTGTTATATTGGTGTGTTATATCAGTGTGTTATAACGGTGTGTTATATCGGTGTGTTATTTTGGTGTGTTATATCGGTGTGTTATATTGGTGTGTTATATTGGTGTGTTATATCGGTGTGTTATATTGGTGTGTTATAGCTGTGTTATATCGGTGTGTTATATTGGTGTGTTATATCGGTGTGTTATATTGGTGTGTTATAGCTGTGTTATATCGGTGTGTTATATTGGTGTGTTATATTGGTGTGTAATATCAGTGTGTTATATTGGTGTGTTATATCGGTGTGTTATATAGGTGTGTTATAGCTGTGTTATATCGGTGTGTTATATCGGTGTGTTATATTGGTGTGTTATATCGGTGTGTTATATTGGTGTGTTATAGCTGTGTTTAACAGGTGAAGTACAGGAATGTTTGACCTTTGGTGTTTGACCCATCCACAGGACTGGTGTGTAACAGGACGTTTGACCAGTATGCCTGCTGGCCAGATGGACTTCCTGGAACAACAGTCAATGTTTCCTGTCCATGGTACCTGCCCTGGTACCGCAAAGGTGTGTGTTTACGTGTGTTTTTTTGTGTGTGTGTGTGTGTGTGTGTG
>NW_022261978.1:5308558-5335998 GCF_002021735.2 Oncorhynchus kisutch | reverse complement strand
CACACACACACACACACACACACACACCACACACACACACACTTAGATAACACACACACCTGGATATCACACACCACAACACACACACCTGGAAAGCACGCACCCACACACTTGGATAACACACAACACACACACCAGGGTCAAGGTTAGCGATAACTTAACACTGCGTATTTATAGTATCCTTGATGCTAATTCCATGGCTTGTGTCTGTTATATAAACCCAGCAAAAAAAGAAATGTCCTCTCATTGTCAACTGCGTTTATTTTCAGCAAATTTAACATGTGTAAATATTTGTATGAACATAACAGATTCAACAACTGAGACATAAACTGAACAAGTTCCACAGACATGTGACAAACATAAATGGGGATAATGTGTCCCTGAACAAAGGGGGAAAAAAGTAACAAGTCACCTAACGCTTGTGTGTGGCCACAGCTGCATTAAGTACTGCAGTGCATCTCCTCCTCATGGACGGCCCAGATTTACCAGTTCTTGATGTGAGATGTTACCCCACTCTTCCACCAAGGCACAAGCAAGTTCCCGGAGGGAATGGGAGGAATGGCTCTGACATGCTCAATGGGATTGAGATCCGGGCTCTTCGCTGGCCATGGCAGAACACTGACATTCCTGTCTTGCAGGAAATCACGCACAGAACGAGCAGTGTGGCTGGTGGCATTGTCATGCTGGAGGGACATGTCAGGATGGCCTGCAGGAAGGTGAGGGGAGGGAGGAGGATGTCTTCCCTGTACGCACAGCGTTGAGATTGCCTGCAATGACAACAAGCTCAGTCCGATGATGCTGTGACACACCACCCAGACCATGACGGACCCTCCACCTCCAATTTCAATCCCGCTCTAGAGTGCAGGCCTTGTTGTAGTTGTAACGCTCATTCCTTCGACAATAAACGCAAATCTGACCATCACCCCTGGTGAGACAAACCGAGCACTCGTCAGTGAAGAGCACTTTTTGCCAGTCCTGTCTGGTCCGTGACGTTGTTGCCGGTGATGTCTGGTGAGGACCTTACACAGGCCGGAGCACATCTGCAGTCCTCATGCCTCCTTGCAGCATGCCTAAGGCACGTTCACGCAGATGAGCAGGGACCCTGGGCACATCTGCAGTTCTTCATGCCTTCTTGCAGCATGCCTAAGGCACGTTCACGCAGATGAGCAGGGGCCCTGGCCACAATCTGCAGTCCTCATGCCTCCTTGCAGCATGTCCAAGGCACGTTCACGCAGATGAGCAGGGACCCTGGGCATCTTTCTTTTGGTGTTTTTCAGAGTCAGTAGTGTGACGTCCTTCCCACTCTGTGTGAAGTCCCTCCCACTCTGTTGTGACGTCCCTCCCACTCTGTGTGACGTCCCTCCCACTCTGTGTGACGTCCCTCCCACTCTGTGTGACGTCCCTCCACTCTGTCTGCCGAGTTCTTTCTCTTGTTCTTGTTTTCCTTAATAGGATGTCGGTGGGCGGAGCCGGGAGGGTCGTCAGGGAAATGGGACACACCTTGGCTCAGGTGTGTCCCAGGAATAAATACACCTCTTCTCCGTTCATGGAGGAGACTCTCTCCATGCAGACACAGACAGATTTTGGTTGTGGTATTTTTGGGGCTATTTGGTTTGTTTGTGTTGGCACCTTTCAACACCCCTCATTATCAGATGTAAACACGCGACCACTCACTTACACTACTGACTAAACACACACCGTTGTTAATTGTATTTACTAACTTCGGTTAATAAATATATTTTGTTATTCTTTATCTCCACGTTGTCTCCCTTTTTGTTACGGGCTTCGAGCCGGTCCGTGTCAGTAGAAAGGCCTCTTTAGTGTCCTAAGTTTTCATAACTGTCCTTAATTGCCTACCGTCTGTAAGCTGTTAGCGTCTTAACGACCGTTCCACAGGTGCATGTTCATTAATTGTTTATGGTTCATTGAACAAGCATGGGGAAACAGTGTTCAAACCCTTTACAATGAAGATCTGTGAGGTAATTTGGGTCTTGAAAAAGCAACGTTTCTTTTTTCTGCTGAGTTTATAGTAGTCTTGTCCCAGGCCAAGTGTGTGTTGTGTGTGTGTGTGTGTGTGTGTGTGTGTGTGTGTGTGTGTGTGTGTGTGTGTGTGTGTGTGTGTGTGTGTGTGTGTGTGTGTGTGTGTGTGTGTGTCTGCATAGCACTGTCTTTATATATGGACTTCCTCCTGTCTCTCTCGTAGACGGTTGCCGGGTGCCGTATCGCCATGGTGATGATGCAGTACAGCGTCATCGCCAACAACTATTTGGCTGCTGGTGGAAGGCATCTACCTGCACAGCCTCCTGGTTGTCACCGTGTTCACTGAGAGAAACTACTTCTGCATCTACCTGTTTATCGGCTGGGTGAGGAGGGGTGTGTGTGTGTGTGTGTGTGTGTGTGTGTGTGTGTGTGTGCGTGCGTGCGTGCGTGTGTGTTTTTGTGTGTGTTTTTGTGTGTGTGTTTAGATGTGTGTGATTGGTGATCCTCCCTCTCTCTTTTCTCCTTCTCATCAGGTGCTCCTCTGATATTTGTGTTGCCGTGGGTGATAGTCAAATACCTGTACGAGAATGAAGAGTGAGTGAATAAATATTATTTATTAAATGTGTTGTTTCCATGGTAATGGAATGATGCTGAGACACATCTTTTTCTTAGTAAACCAATACAAGTCTCCACTTTGAACAAATGTAAACATTTACTTGGAAAAACATCTGCACAGTTCCTCCTGTAAATGTGTTTTGTAAATGTTCAGTGTAAATGGTTAAAAGTAGTGCTTGTGCATAGAGTTGTATGGTTTGTTTAAACTATGGTTTGTTTAGTATAACGTTTTAGAGTGAAAAATTTGAGTCTCAGTGTCATTCGGTTACTGTGGAATTACCCAAATATGATCAGTTAAAATCTGTGAGGTAAATGATCACTCCTTCTACGACTGAGAGTTTTTCAGATGCTCTTTCAAATGTTATATGTTTTACGAGGCTAGAATATGCTAATGTTGATTAAAACCCATTATGAGTTGAGACTGTTCCCCTCTCTCCTTAGACTGTCCCTCTCTCCTTAGACTGTTCCCCTCTCTCTCTCCCTAGACGTTCCCTCTCTCTCCTTAGACTGTTCCCTCTCTCTCTCCTTAGACTGTTCCCTCTCTCTCCTTAGACTGTTCCCTCTCTCTCCTTAGACTGTTCCCTCTCTCTCCTTAGACTGTTCCCTCTCTCTCCTTAGACTGGTTCCCTCTCATCTTCCTTAGACTGTTCCCTCTCTCTCCTTAGACTGTTCCCTCTCTCCTTAGACTGTTCCCTCTCTCTCCTTAGACTGTTCCCTCTTCTCTCCTTAGACTGTTCCCTCTCTCCTTAAACTGTTTTCCCTCTCATCTCCTTAGACTGTTCCATCTCTCTCCTTAGACTGTTCCTCTCTCTCCTTAGAACTGTTCCTCCTCTCCTTAGACTGTTCCCTCTCTCTCCTTAGACTGGTCTCTCACTCTCCTTAGACTGTTCCCCTCTCTCATTAGACGGTTCCCCCCCTCTCTCTCTCCTTAGACTGTTCCCTCTCTCCCTTAGACTGTTCCCTCTCTCCTTAGACTGTTCCCTCTCTCCTTAGACTGTTCCCCTCTCTCCTTAGACTGTTTCTCTCACTCTCCTTAGACCTGTTCCCCTCTCTCATTAACTGTCCTTCCCTCCTCTCCTCTCTCTCCTTATACTGTGTTCCCTCTCTCCTTAGACTGTTCTCTCTCTCTCCTTAGACTGTTCCCTCTCCTCTCCTTAGACTGTTCCTCTCGTCTCCTTAGACTGTTCACCTCTCTCCTTAGACTGTTCCTCTTCCCTTAGCCTGTTCCCTCGTCTCCTTAGACTGTTCCCTCTCTCTCCTTAGACTGTTCTCTCACTCTCCTTAGACTGTTCCCCCTCTCTCTCTCCTTATACTGTTCCCTCTCTCCTTAGACTGTTCTCTCCTCTCTCCTTAGAACTGTTCCCCCTCTCTCTCCCTTAGACTGTTCCCTCTCTCTCCTTAGACTGTTCCCTCTCTCTCCTTAGACTGTTCCCTCTCTCTCCTTAGACGTTCCCTCTCTCTCCTTAGACTGTTCCCTCTCTCCTTAGACTGTTCCCTCTCTCTCCTTAGACTGTTCCCTCTCTCCTTAGACTGTTCTCTCTCTCTCTCCTTAGACTGTTCCCTCTCTCCTTAGACTGTTCCCCCCTCTCTCTCTCCTTAGACTGTTCCCTCTCTCCTTAGACTGTTCTCTCTCTCTCCTTAGACTGTTCCCTCTCTCATTAGACTGTTCCCCCTCTCTCTCTCCTTAGACTGTTCCCTCTCTCTCCTTAGACTGTTCCCTCTCTCCTTAGACTGTTCCCTCTCTCACTTAGACTGTCCCTCTCTCTCCTTAGACTGTTCTCTCTCTCTCCTTAGACTGTTCCCCCTCTCTCTCTCCTTAGACTGTTCCCCTTCTCTCCTTAGACTGTTCCCTCTCTCTCCTTAGACTGTTCCCTCTCCTCCTTAACTGTTCCCTCTCTCTCCTTTAGACTGTTCCCTCTCTCCTTAGACTGTTCCCTCTCTCCTTAGACTGTTCCCCCTCTCTCTCTCCTTAGACTGTTCCTCTCTCTCCTTAGACTGTTCCCTCTCTCCTTAGACTGTTCCCTCTCTCTCCTTAGACTGTTCCCTCTCTCCTTAGACTGTTCCCTCTCTCTCCTTACTGTTCCCTCTCTCTCCTTAGACTTTCCCTCTCTCTCTCCTTAGACTGTTCCCTCTTCTCCTTACTGTTCCCTCTCTCTCCTTAGACTTTTCCCTCTCCCCTCTCTCCTTAGACTGTTCCCGTCTCTCCTTCGACTGTTGCCTCTCTCTCTCTCCTTAGACTGTTCCATCTCTCTCTCCTTAGACTGTTCCATCTCTCTCTCCTTCGACTGTTCCCACTCTCTCTCCTTAGACTGTTCCCTCTCTCACCTTAGACTGTTCCCCCTCTCTCTCCTTAGACTGTTCCCATCTCTCACCTTAGACTGTTCCCTCTCCCTCCTTAGACTGTTCCCTCTCTCTCCTTAGACTGTTCCCTCTCTCTCCTTAGACTGTTCCCTCTCTCTCCTTAGACTGTTCCCTCTCCCTCCTTAGACTGTTCCCTCTCTCTCCTTAGACTGTTCCCTCTCTCTCCTTAGAACTGCTCCCTCTCACTCCTTAGACTGTTCCCTCTCTCTCCTTAGACTGTTCCCTCTCTCTCCTTAGACTGTTTCCCTCTCTCTCCTTAGACTGTTCCCTCTCTCTCCTTAGACTGTTCCCTCTCTCACTCCTTAGACTGTTCCCTCTCTCTCTCCTTAGACTGTTCCCTCTCTCACTCCTTAGACGGTTCCCTCTCTCTCTCCTTAGACTGTTCCCTCTCCTTAGACTATTCCCTCTCTCTCCTTAGACTGTTCCCTCTCTCTCCTTAGACTGTTCCCTCTCTCTCCTTAGACTGTTCCCTCTCTCTCCTTACTGTTCCCTCTCTCACTCCTTAGACTGTTCCCTCTCTCTCCTTAGACTGTTCCCTCTCTCTCCTTAGACTTTTCCCTCTCTCACTCCTTAGAGTTAGACCACACATTCTTCTGTATCTCACTACTTGGAAAACATTACATATGCAGAGTATGTATATTTAGGCTGGGATATAATCAGATCAGAGGTGGGATCCACATCATAGGAGCTCTTGACATTTAAAGGTATTTTCCGATTGAGCCGACATATGGAGCCTTTACAGTGGATGCAGTCTCCTGGGAACGTGGGAATGTTGATGCTGAAAATGATGATGAGGATGATGATGGTGATGATGGTGGTGATGGTGATGTTGGTGATGATGATGATGGTAGTGATGATGTTGTTTAGGTGCTGGGAGAGGAACATCAACATGGGTTACTGGTGGATTATACGTTCTCCCATCCTGTTAGCTTACCTGGTGAGTTTTATTCTCTCTCTCTCTCTCTCTCTCTCTCTCTCTCTCTCTCTCTCTCTCTCTCTCTCTGTCTCTCTCTCCCTCTCTCTCTCTCTCTCTCTCTCTCTCTCTCTCTCTCCCTCTCTCTCTCTCTCTCCTCACTCTCTCTTCTCTCTCTTCCCCTCTCTCCCCCTCTCTCTCTTTCTCTCTCTCTATTCTCTCTCTCTCTTGCTCCTCTCTCTCTTCCCCCTCTCCCTCTCCCTCTCTCTCTCTTTCCCCCTCTCTCTCTCTCTCTCTCTTCCCCCTCTCTCTTTCTCTTTCCCCCTCTCTCTCTCTCTCTCCCTCTCCTTCTCTCTCCATTGATCTCTAGAGTATTTCAACATGAGGTATTATGATGTATTAAAATGACTTATTAATAACTATCTGCATCAGCTTCTAGAGTATTTCAACATGAGGTACTCTGATGCACAAGCACTGAAATATTAAGTCCAGTAACTAGAATATCGCATAAATCATAAATCTTCATTTTTATAAAAAAAATATATCAATTTGATAAATTCCAAAATTGTTACTATTTATTAGCTATACTTTTTGATTACGTCCATTCAGTGATCAAGTCTTAATGTTTAAAAAGGTTATTTTACATCTTCAATGATTTGCTATTTTAACCCAGTTCAGCAGGTATAGCTAAACACAGTGCTCATTCCACAGGCAGTCAGTGGAGGCAGGACTCCTCCTGCATTCATCATGTTTACAGTGTCCATGTATGTTAGTAGAATAAGTTATAGTTCTGGGAGACCCTGCCTATATCACACACACACAGACAGACAGACAGACAGACAGACAGACGGACAGACAGACAGACAGACAGACAGACGGACAGACAGTTGGCTCTGCTAATATTTAGGCTTCATTTCTCTCTCCTTTTGTCTTTTTTCTCGTTCTCTTTCTCAGATGAATTTCTTTATCTTCATCCGGATTATAAAGATCCTGATGTCGAAGCTCAAGGCCCATCAGATGAGATACACAGATTACAAGTTCAGGTGGTTGAGGTCTTCAAATCCCTCCATCCCATCTTCCCTTCTAAAGTCATGTACTTGATATATTAACGAGTTACAGAGTTGTGTGTCTAGTGTGTGGTTGGTCTCTGTAACATTCTCCTTTTATGACCCCAACTTTTCCTCTCGCCCCTTCTGCCTCCTTCTTTCAATATGATAACTCTCTATCTCTCTCCCTCGCTTTTTCACCTTCTCCCCCTTCTCTCTCTCCCTCATACTCTCTCCCCCCTTCTCTCTCTCCCTCGCTCTTTCACCTTCTCTCCCTCATACTCTCTCTCACCTTCTCTCTCTCCCTCATACTCTCTCTCCCTCATACTCTCTCTCCCTCATACTCTCTCTCTCTCTCTCTCTCTCTGTCTCTGTCTCTCTCTCTCTCTCTCTCTCTCTCTCTCTCTCTCTCTCTCTCTCTCAGGCTGGCTAAATCCACTCTGACCCTCATCCCTCTGCTGGGTATTCACGCCATCCTCTTCACCTTAGTCATCGATGAGTCCGTCCCCAAAGGTTCCAAGATGCGTCTCATCCGCCTCTTCTACGACCTCCTCTTCAACTCCTTCCAGGTCAGGAGATCAAACTTACATCACTTCCTGTATAGGTATCATCGGATAAATACCATATGGCACCCTCTTCCCTATATAGTGCACTATTTTTGGCCAGGTCCCACAGGGCATAACATTATTAAGACTGTAATGTGGTGGTATGTTGTGTCACCATGGTGATAAGGTGTAATATCTGTCATAGAGGTGATATAGGATAGTAATAAGACTGTAATGTGGTGGTATGTTGTGTCACCATGGTGATAAGGTGTAACTCTGTCATAGAGGTGAAATAGGGTAGTAATAAGACTGTAATGTGGTGGTATGTTGTGTCACCATGGTGATAAGGTGTAATATCTGTCATAAAGGTGAAATAGGATAGTAATAAGACTGTAATGTGGTGGTATGTTGTGTCACCATGGTGATAAGGTGTAACTCTGTCATAGAGGTGAAATAGGGTAGTAATAAGACTGTAATGTGGTGGTATGTTGTGTCACCATGGTGATAAGGTGTAATATCTGTCATAGAGGTGAAATAGGGTAGTAATACGACTGTAATGTGGTGGTATGTTGTGTCACCATGGTGATAAGGTGTAATTCTGTCATAGAGATGAAATAGGGTAGTAATAGACTGTAATGTGGTGGTATGTTGTGTCACCATGGTGAAAAGGTGTGACGCTGTCATAGAGGTGAAATAGGGTAGTAATAGACTGTAATGTGAATATGAACATGTACATATGAATAGTGTGTAAATATTATTTTTGTTGTCTCTTGGTGTCTTTCCTATATGTAAAAAAACAAATAGTATTATATAGTATATATATATAAAAAATAGTGAATAGTGTGTAAATGTCAGTCTCTCGATGTGCAAAACTGATAGAGACATACCCCAAGCGACTTACAGCTGTAATCGCAGCAAAAGGTGGCGCTGAATAAGGGGGCTGAATAATTTTGCACGCCCAATTTTTCAGTTTTTGATTTGTTAAAAAAGTTTGAAATATCCAATAAATGTCGTTCCACTTCATGATTGTGTCCCACTTGTTGTTGATTCTTCACAAAAAAATACAGTTTTATATCTTTATGTTTGAAGCCTGAAATGTGGCAAAAGGTCGCAAAGTTCAAGGGGGCCGAATACTTTCGCAAGGCACTGTACTTTTACTTTTGATACGTACGTATAATTTAGCAATTACATTTGCTTTTGATACTTGTGTATTGTACTAAGTGTATTTGTGTACTTGTACTTGTGTACTTGTGTATGATGCTAAGTGTATTTAAAACCAAATAGTTTTTTATTTTTACTCAAGTAGGATTTTTCTGGGTGACTTTCACTTTTACTTGAGTCATTTTCTATTAAGTAATCTTTTACCCAAGTATGACAGTTGGATACTTGTTCTCCCACTGCTTTCACTGTCTTTTATATAGACCCCATGAAGAGTAGCTGAGACATGTGCAGTAGCTCATGGGGATCCTAATAAACTAAACTAATGTGGTGTTACGGTGTGTTACCGTGGTGATAAGGTGTTCTTAACCTCTCCCTCTCTACAGGGCCTACTGGTGGCCATCTTGTATTGTTTCGTCAACAAAGAGGTGAGTCTGAATGCCCTTTTCCCTCTCACTCCTCTCTCCCTCTCCCCCTCTTTCTCTTGTCTCCCCCCTCTTATATAATCTTATCATTACCTGTCTTTATCTGCTCCTCTCTCTCTCTCGCTCTCTCTTTTTTCCTCCCTCCTCTCTCCTTCTCTCTCCCTCCATCTGTTTGTCTCTCTCCAGGTCCAGTCTGAGATGTTGAAAAAGTGGAAGAGGTGGAAGCTGGGTAAAGACATCGAGGAAGAGTACCGTCATACATACAGCCACGCGCCTCACGTCAAGAGCGGCAGCATCGTCACCGGCAACCTGGCCGGTGTCCAAGACAATGGCAGCGACCCTAAAGACTCACAGTTAGCCCCCAACCCCGACTACGACCCTGATCCTAACCCTGCCTCAACCTCCATCACCCCCAATGAGAGCAGTAGATTGGTGGGGTCCTGCCACAACAGGACGGATAAAACAAAGACTCAACCCTCCCTGCAGTGTCCCTCCACACCACATGGTGGCACTAACAACTGCAGCACTCTGATGGAGGACATTTGTCTGGAGGAGAGGGCTCAGAGTTATACACGCCCAGAGGAGGGCGCCGAAAGCAACTTCTGACCAACGGGGGAAGACCATCCCCAGCCTATGGATAGATTGATTGGTTGATTGATAGATTGCTAAAGTGTTCTGGTGTAGAAAGAGACAACACACCTACTGGAGGGGTCCGTTAATGCATTGCAGGTCCAGATCCTATGGATTGATTGATTGATTGATTGATTGATTGATTGATTGATTGGTTGATTGGTTGATTGGTTGGTTGATTGATTGGTTGATTACAGGTCCAGAAGAATTGATGGTCTGAAAATATGAAACATTTTACTGTTTATTTTTTGACCCCCCACTGTGTTCAGGTTGACAAGGACTACTACTAAGGGGAAACTAGTAGGCCTGCTAGCTGTGTTCAGGTTGACAAGGACTACTGCTAAGGGGAAACTAGCAGGCCTGCTAGCTGTGTTCAGGTTGACAAGGACTACTACTAAAGGGAAACTAGTAGGCCTGCTAGCTGTGTTCAGGTTGACAAGGACTACTGCTAAAGGGAAACTAGCAGGCCTGCTAGCTGTATTCAGGTTGACAAGGACTACTGCTAAGGGGAAACTAGCAGGCCTGCTAGCTGTGTTCAGGTTGACAAGGACTACTACTAAAGGGAAACTAGCAGGCCTGCTAGCTGTGTCCATGTGTACGACCGCTAACCAAACGCTACCCTCGCTCAACAACTCCCTGGCTGTGCTCCGATTCTCCTTCCCTTTTCTAGAAGTGTGCACTAGCACCCCCGTCAATCATTTAAAGCGTAGGATTGGTGTAGCTTCACATTGGCTGGAGGTAATTACCCACCATTTTCAGATGCATGTGAGGAAGTCCACACCGTGTGTCCCTGTTCTCTACTGCTACTGAGAGCTTCACTTGTCCTCTATGTCTTTGTGAGTGTGGCCCAAACGGAGCCCTATTCCCTATATAGTGCACTACTTTAGACCAGGACCCTATTGTATATAGTACACTACTTTAGACCAGAACCCTATTGTATATAGTACACTACTTTAGACCAGAAGAACCCTATTCTCTATATAGTGCACTCCTTTAGACCAGAGCCCTATTCCCAATATAGTACACTACTTTAGACCAGGACCCTATTGTATATAGTACACTACTTTAGACCAGAACCCTATTCCCTATATAGTGCAATATTTTAGACCAGAGCCCTATTGTATATAGTACACTACTTTTGGCCAGAGCCCTATTGCCTATATAGTGCACTACTTTAGACCAGAGCCCTATTCCCTATATAGTGCACTACTTTAGACCAGAGCCCTATTCCCTATATAGTGCACTACTTTAGACCAGAGCCCTGTATAGTGCATAGGGGACCTTTTGAAAGCTCAGCGCTGTGGTTCTGTATGACCCTCAGCAGCCACCGTACAACACTGTTGGCTTGCACAGTTTAGTTTAGTTCAGCACGTTCCTACCAAAACAACCATGGACACGTCTTGTTGGTAACATCTTGCATAACTAAACCATTCATATTATAGATCTAATCCGTGTCAAAATTAGTGACATTTACACAGATTTACAAAGATTTACACACACACGCGCACACACACACACACACACACACACACACACACACACACACACACACACACACACACACACACACACACACACACACACACACACACACACACACACACACACACACGTTCCTGCCAGAGCGTTCTATCTCTGCCCTCTCTGGCCAGGACAGGACCAGATCAGAACACCCTAGAGAACAGACTCAGCTGTGGAACAACGGGACATTCCAGATTGTTGCCAGGTCTGTCTGGCATTCAGACAGACATTTCTGGAACCCCCAAGGATTATGGGACTGTGGAGGACTGGACCTCTCACTGTCTCTCTGAGAGGATTATGGGTAGTTTGTTTGGGTGCAATTTGTTTTGGAGTGAATATTGAGTTTCACCATGAACTGTTGGCCCCATTTGAGTGGACAGACAGAGAAACAGACAGACTGTATAAATGTAAGATATTCAGGTCCTATAAGGACAGCCAACCTACCGACCACCAATCAGACATAAGGATGCATCATACCAACTCTTACCTCCAGGGGGACTATAAGATATGGGGCACCTCCCCCCCCCCATCCATGCACCCCTTCCCCTCTTCCTCTTGTCGTTGACCCAACATATTCTGTCAGAATGTCTGTATGGTTGTGGACTAATGAAGATGTTACAATGTCTGTACATGTAGATGATGAAGATACAAGGTTTGCTATTTCTGTGGATGTTTCATTCTGTGACCTCACCGTGCAGGAAAACCTCTAGATCGTAAGTCCTGGAGAAACTCCTATGCTTGTGATCTACCCCAGCGTTTCTCAGACTAATCAGAGCTTGATGATGCTAAGGGCTAATACCCAATAGGCTGATCTGTCCTCACTGAACCCACGTACAGTGTGTGAGGTCGAGGGCGTCGTCATCATGAGTAGGGCCCAGAGGATTTCCTGACTACGTTAACTAACCAGGAACAACTCTGCAATCCCATTGTTCTTAACTAACACCAGCTAAAGGCCTGGGCCTGTATTCACAAAGTGTCTCCTGAGTGGCGCAGTGGTCTAAGGCACTGTAGCTACAGTGCCAGACGCATCACTACAGACACCCTGGTTCGAATCCAGGCTGTATCACATCCAGCTGTGATTGGGAGTCCCACAGGGCGGTGCACAATTGGCTCAGCGTCGTCCGGGGCAGGCCTGTCTTGCCTAGTTAAATAAAGGTTTAAGAGTATGAATGCTGATCTAGGATCAGTTCCTCCCTGTCCATGTAATCTTATTTGTTATGTTCTGAAAGGCAAACCTGATTCTAGATCAGTGTGTCACTGTGTTCCGTTAGAAGTCGACATGATTCTAATGATTAAAGAGATGACCAACTGACCATCAAGACTGTTCTCTCTTTCTACATCCTGAAGGTCACCTTATTCTCCATCTAGTGCACTACTTTTGACACAGAGCCCTATTCCATATATAGTACACTACTTTTGACTAGAACCCTATTCCTTATATAGTGCACTACCTTTGACACAGAGCCCTATTCCCTATATAGTACACTACTTTTGACTAGAACCCTATTCCTTATATAGTGCACTACTTTTGGCACAGAACCCTATTCCCTATATAGTGCACTACTTCTGACACAGAGCCCTATGGGCTACAGTGAAGAGGGTTCAATTTGGGACACAACCTCTGTCATCAGGTGGTTTAAACAAAGGCTTGAACACCAATCAGTTGTTTATATGTACACTTACGTATAATTCTACACAATTGTTTCACCAACCATTCACCAATGATTGATTGATTGTTTCCTCTGAGGTCCTCATTACAATGCTATTATAATGATCTCAATGTGGTGGAATGGAAACCTGCTTCATTCTTTCTATGTGTCAGCGGTTGACTTCACCTGAAGAGGAAGACGAGCAGGACTTTATTACACACTGGCTGATTCATGCGTCGCTTCCGCGTCATTTCAATGACTTTGAGTCGACGTGGAATAGACGTGGAATAGACGTAGAATAGACGTTGAATAGACGTGGAATAGACGTAGAATAGACGTTGAATAGACGTTGAATAGACGTGGAATAGACGTGGAATAGACGTGGAATAGACGTGGAATAGACGTGGAATAGACATTGAATAGACGTGGAATAGACAACATGGAATAGACAATGTGGAATAGATGATGTGGAATAGACGACGTGGAATAGACATTGAATAGACATTGAATAGACGTGGAATAGACGTGGAATAGACGTGGAATAGACATTGAATAGACGTGGAATAGACGTGGAATAGACGTGGAATATACGTGGAATAGACGTGGAATAGACATTGAATAGACGTGGAATAGACGTGGAATAGACGTTGAATAGACGTGGAATAGACGTGGAATAGACGTTGAATAGACGTTGAATAGACGTGGAATAGACGTGGAATAGACGTGGAATAGACATAGAATAGACGTGGAATAGACATTGAATAGACGTGGAATAGACGTGGAATAGACGTGGAATAGACATTGAATAGACGTGGAATAGACGTGGAATAGACGTGGAATAGACGTTGAATAGACGTGGAATAGACGTGGAATAGACGTGGAATAGACGTGGAATAGACGTGGAATAGACGTTATATTGACACTGTGGGAACATACAGAAGGTCCAAAGGAAATGTTCCTTCTGCTTTAACCCTCTGAACTTCTGATCAGTTTATCACGTATCATCATCATTACCATGTTGTTCAGCAGTCTGTCCTTTCTAGCCGTTGGCAGCTAGCCGCCTCTATTACCACTGTGCTGCCAAGGAGAAACCAGGAGACGAGGCAGACCAGGAATACAATTTGTCAGCGGCAATATTTTACAGGAAAGAAGAAAGAAAGAAAATAACTTGGCATTTCCAAAGAGCACGTTGTGACACCTTAGAGCACGTTGTGACACCTTAGAGCACGTTGTGACAATCTCCCTGGTGACACCTTAGAGCACGTTGTGACAATCTCCCTGGTGACACCTTAGAGCACGTTGTGACGCGTGCTGACAATCTCCCTGGTGACACCTTAGAGCACGTTGTGACGCGTGCTGACAATTTCCCTGGTGACACCTTAGAGCACGTTGTGACGCGTGCTGACAATCTCCCTGGTGACACCTTAGAGCACGTTGTGACGCGTGCTGACAATCTCCCTGGTGACACCTTAGAGCACGTTGTGACGCGTGCTGACAATCTCCCTGGTGACACCTTAGAGCACGTTGTGACGCGTGCTGACACTCTCCCTGGTGACACCTTAGAGCACGTTGTGACGCGTGCTGACACTCTCCCTGGTGACACCTTAGAGCACGTTGTGACGCGTGCTGACAATCTCCCTGGTGACACCTTAGAACACGTTGTGACGCGTGCTGACAATCTCCCTGGTGACACCTTAGAGCACGTTGTGACGCGTGCTGACAATCTCCCTGGTGACACCTTAGAACACGTTGTGACGCGTGCTGACAATCTCCCTGGTGACACCTTAGAACACGTTGTGACGCGTGTTGACAATCTCCCTGGTGACACCTTAGAGCACGTTGTGACGATCTCCCTGGTGACACCTTAGAGCACGTTGTGACACGTGCTGACAATCTCCCTGGTGACACCTTAGAACACGTTGTGACGCGTGTTGACAATCTCCCTGGTGACACCTTAGAGCACGTTGTGACGATCTCCCTGGTGACACCTTAGAGCACGTTGTGACACGTGCTGACAATCTCCCTGGTGACACCTTAGAGCACGTTGTGACGCGTGCTGACAATCTCCCTGGTGACACCTTAGAGCACGTTGTGACGCGTGTTGACAATCTCCCTGGTGACACCTTAGAGCACGTTGTGACGCGTGTTGACAATCTCACTGGTGACACCTTAGAGCACGTTGTGACGCGTGCTGACAATCTCACTGGTGACACCTTAGAGCACGTTGTGACGCGTGCTGACAATCTCACTGGTGACACCTTAGAGCACGTTGTGACGCGTGCTGACAATCTCCCTGGTGACACCTTAGAGCACGTTGTGACGCATGCTGACAATCTCCCTGGTGACACCTTAGAGCACGTTGTGACGCGTGCTGACAATCTCACTGGTGACACCTTAGAGCACGTTGTGACGCGTGTTGACAATCTCCCTGGTGACACCTTAGAGCACGTTGTGACGCGTGTTGACAATGTCCCTGGTGACACCTTAGAGCACGTTGTGACGCGTGTTGACAATCTCCCTGGTAACACCTTAGAGCACGTTGTGACGCGTGTTGACAATCTCCCTGGTGACACCTTAGAGCACGTTGTGACGCGTGTTGACAATCTCCCTGGTGACACCTTAGAGCACGTTGTGACGCGTGTTGACAATCTCACTGGTGACACCTTAGAACACGTTGTGACAATCTCCCTGGTGACACCTTAGAGCACGCTGTGACGCGTGCTGAAAATCTCACTGGTGACACCTTAGAACACTTTGTGACGCGTGCTGACAATCTCACTGGTGACACCTTAGAACACGTTGTGACGCGTGCTGACAATCTCCCTGGTGACACCTTAGAGCACGTTGTGACGCGTGCTGACAATCTCCCTGGTGACACCTTAGAGCACGTTGTGACGCGTGCTGACAATCTCCCTGGTGACACCTTAGAGCACGTTGTGACGCGTGTTGACAATCTCCCTGGTGACACCTTAGAGCACGTTGTGACGCGTGCTGACAATCTCACTGGTGACACCTTAGAGCACGTTGTGACGCGTGTTGACAATCTCCCTGGTGACACCTTAGAGCACGTTGTGATGCGTGTTGACAATCTCCCTGGTGACACCTTAGAGCACGTTGTGACGCGTGCTGACAATCTCACTGGTGACACCTTAGAGCACGTTGTGACGCGTGTTGACAATCTCACTGGTGACACCTTAGAGCACGTTGTGACGCGTGTTGACAATCTCCCTGGTGACACCTTGCATGTTGTGACGCGTGTTGACAATCTCACTGGTGACACCTTAGAGCACGTTGTGACGCGTGCTGACAATCTCACTGGTGACACCTTAGAGCACGTTGTGACGCGTGTTGACAATCTCACTGGTGACACCTTAGAGCACGTTGTGACGCGTGCTGACAATCTCACTGGTGACACCTTAGAGCACGTTGTGACGCGTGCTGACAATCTCACTGGTGACACCTTAGAGCACGTTGTGACGCGTGTTGACAATCTCACTGGTGACACCTTAGAGCACGTTGTGACGCGTGTTGACAATCTCACTGGTGACACCTTAGAGCACGTTGTGACGCGTGCTGACAATCTCACTGGTGACACCTTAGAGCACATTGTGACGCGTGTTGACAATCTCACTGGTGACACCTTAGAGCACGTTGTGACTCGTGTTGACAATCTCACTGGTGACACCTTAGAGCACGTTGTGACGCGTGCTGACAATCTCACTGGTGACACCTTAGAGCACGTTGTGACGCGTGCTGACAATCTCACTGGTGACACCTTAGAGCACGTTGTGACGCGTGTTGACAATCTCACTGGTGACACCTTAGAGCACGTTGTGACGCGTGTTGACAATCTCACTGGTGACACCTTAGAGCACGTTGTGACGCGTGCTGACAATCTCACTGGTGACACCTTAGAGCACGTTGTGACGCGTGTTGACAATCTCACTGGTGACACCTTAGAGCACGTTGTGACGCGTGCTGACAATCTCACTGGTGACACCTTAGAGCACGTTGTGACGCGTGTTGACAATCTCACTGGTGACACCTTAGAGCACGTTGTGACGCGTGCTGACAATCTCACTGGTGACACCTTAGAGCACGTTGTGACGCGTGCTGACAATCTCACTGGTGACACCTTAGAGCACGTTGTGACGCGTGCTGACAATCTCACTGGTGACACCTTAGAGCACGTTGTGACGCGTGCTGACAATCTCACTGGTGACACCTTAGAACACGTTGTGACAATCTCACTGGTGACACCTTAGAACACGTTGTGACGCGTGCTGACAATCTCACTGGTGACACCTTAGAGCACGTTGTGACAATCTCACTGGTGACACCTTAGAACACGTTGTGACAAGCTCACTGGTGACACCTTAGAGCAGTGACAGACAGTGTCGTTATGGACCCAAAATCCTCTCCAAACTTCAGAGGAATGACAGCATTCTAACCTAATAGCACTTCAATCTGACTCCATATCAGGTGTCTTTAAATGCGAGAAGCCCTGTTTGTCTCTGACGGCTCTGGCCAGGTAGGAAGCCGGGCATCACCAGTCTCAGAGACTATAATGTACAGCCGTCTGAAATAAACGCTCATGACATTAACAATGTCTACATACTACGGGCTGATTCTAGACATCACAGTTGTAGCATTAGATGAACTGAGTCACAAGCAGAAGGATCCAGTTGAAAACACAAGCAGCTCTTCTAAATGATGAAAGTAGTCGATCAAAGAGTTACTGTGTAAATAAAGAACGTATTTTCTCAAATCAAAAATCTGTCTGTCTGTCTGTCTGTCTGTGTGTGTGTGTGTGTGTGTGTACAGTGGGGTTGGAACATTGCAGCCCCATCAGACTCAGGAACAGAACAGCCACCAGTGTTCTTAAAATCCAGGACCAGGTTCTATCACCACGGTAACACTGGTCACTCAGACCCTCCGCCCTTCCTCCTCTCCCTTCCCACCCATGTAGAATATAGATATTTTAGAATATAGATATTATAGGACATAGATATTGTAGAAAATAGATATGGTAAATTATAGATGTTGTAGAATATAGATATTTCAGGTATTGTAGAATATATATATTGTAGATATTGTAGAATATAGATATTGTAGGTATTGTAGAATATAGGTTTTGTAGAATATAGATTTGTAGTTATTGTAGAATATAGATATTGTAGAATATAGATATTGTAGTTATTGTGGAATATAGATATTGTGGATTATAGATATTGTAGGTAATGTAGAATATACACATTGTAGAATATAGACATTGTAGAATATAGACATTGTAGAATATAGATATTGTGGATTATAGATATTGTAGGTGTTGTAGAATATTGATATTATAGGTGTTGTAGAATAAAGATATTGTAGAAAATAGATATGTAGGTATTGTAGAATATAGATATTGTAGGTAATGTAGAATATACACATTGTAGAATATAGACATTGTAGAATATAGATATTGTAGAATATAGATATTGTAGAATATAGGTATTGTAGAATATAGATATGGTAAATTATAGATATTGTAGAAAATAGATATGGTAAATTATAGATGTTGTAGAATATAGATATTTCAGGTATTGTAGAATATATATATTGTAGATATTGTAGAATATAGATATTGTAGGTATTGTAGAATATAGGTATTGTAGGTATTGTAGAATATAGGTATTGTAGAATATAGATATTGTAGAATATAGATATTGTAGGTATTGTAGAATATAGGTATTGTAGGTATTGTAGAATATAGGTATTGTAGAATATAGATATTGTAGAATATAGATATTGTAGGTATTGTAGAATATAGGTATTGTAGAATATAGGTATTGTAGAATATAGATACTGTAGAATATAGGTATTGTAGAATATAGGTATTGTAGAATATAGATACTGTAGAATATAGATATTGTAGAATATAGATATTGTAGAATATAGGTATTGTAGAATATAGGTATTGTAGAATATAGGTATTGTAGGTATTGTAGAATATAGGTATTGTAGGTATTGTAGAATATAGGTATTGTAGGTATTGTAGAATATAGGTATTGTAGGTATTGTAGAATATAGGTATTGTAGAATATAGATATTGTAGAATATAGATATTGTAGAATATAGATATTGTAGAATATAGATATTGTAGAATATAGGTATTGTAGGTATGGTAGAATATAGGTATTGTAGAATATAGATATAGTAGAATATAGATATTGTAGGTATTGTAGAATATAGATATTGTAGAATATAGATATTGTAGAATATAGATATTGTAGAATATAGGTATTGTAGAATATAGATATTGTAGAATATAGGTATTGTAGAATATAGATATTGTAGAATATAGATATTGTAGAATATAGATATTGTAGAATATAGGTATTGTAGAATATAGATATTGTAGAATATAGGTATTGTAGGTATTGTAGAATATAGGTATTGTAGAATATAGGTATTGTAGAATATAGATATTGTAGAATATAGGTATTGTAGGTATTGTAGAATATAGGTATTGTAGAATATAGATATTGTAGAATATAGATATTGTAGAATATAGGTATTGTAGATTATAGATATTGTAGAATATAGGTATTGTAGGTATTGTAGAATATAGGTATTGTAGAATATAGATATTGTAGAATATAGATATTGTAGAATATAGATATTGTAGAATATAGGTATTGTAGAATGTAGGTATTGTAGGTATTGTAGAATATAGGTATTGTAGGTATTGTAGAATATAGGTATTGTAGGTATTGTAGAATATAGGTATTGTAGAATATAGATATTGTAGAATATAGATATTGTAGAATATAGATATTGTAGAATATAGGTATTGTAGAATATAGGTATTGTAGGTATTGTAGAATATAGGTATTGTAGAATATAGATATTGTAGAATATAGGTATTGTAGAATATAGGTATTGTAGAATATAGATATTGTAGAATATAGGTATTGTAGAATATAGATATTGTAGAATATAGATATTGTAGAATATAGGTATTGTAGAATATAGATATTGTAGAATATAGGTATTGTAGAATATAGGTATTGTAGAATATAGGTATTGTAGATTTTGTGGAATATAGATATTATAGGTATTGTAGGGTAGCGTCCTGAATGGCACCCTATTCCCTATATAGTGCACATATGAGGATCAGAGCCCAATGGTAGTGTAAGTAGTGCACTATGGCGATCAGAGCCCAATGGTTCCTGGTCTAAAGTAGTGCACTATTGAATAGGGTGCCATTTGGAATGCATCTAACTGTCTGTATATTGGTGATGGATGTTTCATTAAGGCCTAATGAACAGTGTGTGTAACATCCATTACATTGGACATAGATAGATGGTGATGGGTGAAGGCGTTGTTTTGAAGGCTGAGGAGACTTAATGTAACGCTGATGAGTTTTTACCCCTCTGTCTTCTCTTCTCAAAATGAGTTTTACCGCTCTGTCCTCTCTTCTCAAAATGAGTTTTAATCCTCTGTCCTCTCTTCTCAAAATGAGTTTTAATCCTCTGTGTTCTCTTCTCAAAATGAGTTTTAATCCTCTGTCCTCTCTTCTCAAAATGAGTTTTAATCCTCTGTGTTCTCTTCTCAAAATGAGTTTTAATCCTCTGTCCTCTCTTCTCAAAATGAGTTTTAATCCTTTGTCCTCTCTTCTCAAAATGAGTTTTAATCCTCTGTCCTCTCTTCTCAAAATGAGTTTTAATCCTTTGTCCTCTCTTCTCAAAATGAGTTTTAATCCTCTGCCCTCTCTTCTCAAAATGAGTTTTAATCCTCTGTCCTCTCTTCTCAAAATTAGTTTTAATCCTTTGTCCTCTCTTCTCAAAATGAGTTTTAATTCTCTGTCCTCTCTTCTCAAAATGAGTTTTAATCCTCTGTCCTCTCTTCTCAAAATTAGTTTTACCCCTCTATCCTCTCCTTTCAAATCCTCTCTACCCAAATAAATGCACCTACACGACTTTCCCTCCACTTTCTATCCTCTCTTCTTAAATTAGTTTAAAACCCTCCATCTTCAAATGACTCTCTTTTTTCAAAAAATATTTTACACCCACAGTGACCTTCAGTGTGATGGTTCTCTTGAGACAAGACGTTGTTCATTGTGACATCACCCCACCCTACTGCTCTCCTGTATTCCGAGCTGCAGTAGTTGCTATGTGTTCTGTCTGTGCATTATGACATCATGGCTGTGTGTTCTCCTGTATTCCGAGCTGCAGAAGTTGCTATGTGTTCTGTCTGTGCATTATGACATCAAAGCCGTGTTGTGAATCAGACAGTAGTTAATGAGCCCAGAGTGTTGTTGTTTGAGCCTTTAAGACCTGATTAATTCACTGCTTCTTATCTGGGCTCTGCCACTCTGCTCTGTTTCAACATTGAAACAAGACCCCATTCATCTTAAACCACATGTATACCCTGTTCACAGACGCGCACACACAAGCACACACAAACACACACACTCACACACAGTCCATCCATCTGGAGCTGTATGTGTTCAGTGTTCACAGGGCTTCTTCAGTGTTTAGTCAGCAGTTCAACTGATGACCAAACCCTTGATTAACCCCACATTTCCAGGTCAGCTCCCTAATTCATCATTGTGTGGTGTGTGTGTAAGTGTGTTTGTGTGCGTGCACCTGCCTCTGTGTGTGTGTGTGTGTGTGCATCTGTGTGTGTGTGTTTCTGAGTCTGTGTGTGTGTGTTTGACTGAGTCTGTGTCTCTGTGTGTATGTGTGTGTATCTGAGTCTGTGTGTGTGTGTGTTTGTGTGTGCGTGCATCTGTGTGTCTGTGTCTGTGTCTGTGTCTGTGTGTGTGTGTGTGTGTGTGTGTGTGTGTGTGTGTGTGTGTGTGTGTGTGTGTGTGTGTGTGTGTGTGTGTGTGTGTGTGTGTGTGTGTGTGTGTGTGTGCGTGTTTCTATGCAGTTTGCCGTCAATAATAATGAGTCACCCCATAAACTGCAAACATGGAACAAGGACTATTCCAGTATTACTTCAGGTGGAATGTATCACCACATATGGAACCTCATCCCCATTTAGAGGGGGAGAAGGACTATTCCAGTATTACTTCAGGTGGAATGTATCACCACATATGGCATAGAACCTCATCCCCATTTAGAGGGGGAGAAGGACTATTCCAGTATTACTTCAGGTGGAATGTATCACCACATATGGAACCTCATCCCCATTTAGAGGGGGAGAAGGACTATTCCAGTATTACTTCAGGTGGAATGTATCACCACATATGGCATAGAACCTCATCCCCATTTAGAGGGGGAGAAGTGGTTAAGAACCACATGGGGAACGTTCTCTGGTTGCCTAGCGCCAGCTGAGATCAAAGCTATAGTCCTGCTACCCATTGATACAGTAGCACTCTGTCCCTCATATCGTACTGAGTCCCAAATGGCACTCTATTCCATACATAGTGCACTACTTTTGACCAGATGGGCCCTGTCCAAAAGTATTATATGGGGAATAGGGTGTCAGTTGTGATGCGGCCTGTGTCTTTTCAGAAGGAGAGAGTAACATGAGAGTCTATGTGGGTTTACTGTGGCAGTCTGAACAGTGATAGAAATCCTTGAGTTAGCAGTGAGAGTATGTTCAACTGTCCTCCTCTTCACTTAATCCCCACCATTCCCTGACTGACTAGTACATGTACATGAAAACTATAATGTGGAGAGAGAGAGGGAGGGAGGGGAGGGAGGGAGAGGGAGGCAGGGAGGGAGAGAGAGAGAGAGGGAGGGAGGGAGGGAGGGAGGGAGGGAGGGAGGGAGGGAGGGAGGGAGGGAGGGAAGAGAGAAGGGGGGTGAAGGGAGGTGAGAGAGAGGGGGAAGAGGTCGAGAAATAGGGAAAGGGGAAAGGGGGAGAGAGAGAGGTGAAAAGAAACGGATAGAGGGAAGAACAGAGAGAGAAAGGAGGAAGAGAGAGAGAGAAAGAGAGAGAGAGGGGGGAACAAAGGGTGGTGAGAGAGTTGAAAAGAGAGATAAAAGGATGGAGGGAAGAGGGAGAGAAAGAGAGAGAGGAGGGTGGGTAAAGAGGGAGAGAAAGAGAGAGAGGCGGGTGGGGTAAAGAGGGAATGGTTCTTAATTAAAGGAGTCATATGCTGCCATCGTCTCAACAAAGTCACTGATGACTGACGGAATGATAAAATAGATTCAAAAGTGGAATCAATCATTCACAGTGTGTGTGTGTGTGTGTGTGTGTGTGTGTGTGTGTGTGTGTGTGTGTGTGTGTGTGTGTGTGTGTGTGTGTGTGTGTGTGTGTGTGTGTGTGTGTGTGTGTGTGTGTGTCCGTCCACCACTTGAATTACATTTCCCCATTGAAACTAGTTCATTAAATATTGATAGTTGCATTAAATGGGCTCAATTGGAATGTCTTCTTATTCTGAATGAACATGAACGTCATACTGTATTGTTACCAGACTTTTGGCTTCAATACCGATATCATTGCGATACTCGATACCAAAATGATACCGAATCATATCTTAGGGGTAGAAGCTGTTTAGAAGCCTCTTGGACCTAGACTTGGTGCTCCAGTACCGATTACCATGTGGTAGCAGAGAGAACAGTCTATGATTAGGGTGGCTGGAGTCTTTGAAGATTTTTAGGGCCTTCCTCTGACATCGCCTAGTATAGATGGCAGGATGCTTGGCCCCGGTAATGTACTGGGCCGTACACACTACCCTCTGTACTGCCTTGCGGTCTGAGGCCGAGCAGTTGCCATACCAGGCAGTGATGCAACCCGTCAGGAGGCTCTCAATGGTGCAGCTGTAAAATCGTTTGAGGATCTGAGGACACATGCTAAATCTTTCAGTCTCCTGGGGGGGAATAGGTCTTGTCGTGCCCTCTTCAAGACTGTCTTGGTGTGCATGGACCATGTTAGTTTGTTGTTGATGTGGACACCAAGGGACTTGAAGCTCTCAACTTGCTCCACTACAGCCCTGTCAATGAGAATGGGGGCGTGCTCGGTCCTCCTTTTCATGTAGTCCACAATCTTCTCCTTTGCCTTGATCACGTTGAGGGAGAGGTTGTTGTCGTTGCACCACACTGTCAGGTCTCTGACCTCCTCCCTATAGGCTGTCTCATCGTTGTTGGTGATCTCATCGTTGTCGGTGATCTCATCGTTGTCAGTGCCGATCACTGTTGTGTCATCAGCAAACTTAATGATGGTGTTGGAGTTGTGCCTGGCCATGCAGTCATGAGTTAACAGGAGGGGACTGAGCACGCACCCCTGAGGGGCCTCCGTGTTGAGGATCAGCGTGGCGGATGTGTTGTTACCTACCCTTACCACCGGAGAGCGGCCTGTCAGGATGTCTAGGATCCAGTTGCAGATGGAGCTGTTTATTCCCAGGGTCCTTAGCTTAGTGATGAGCTTTAAAGGCACTATGGTGTTGAACGCTGCGCTGTAGTCAATGAATATCATTCTCACATAGGTGTTCCTTTTGTCCAGGAGTTTCAGGGATAATGGTGTTGATGTGAGCCATGACCAGCCTTTCAAAACATTTTATGGCTCCAGACGTGAGTGCTACGGGTCGGTAGTCATTCAGGCAGGTTGCCTTTCTGTTCTTGGGCACAGGGACTATGGTGGTCTGCTTGAAACATGTTGATATTACAGACTCAGACAGGGAGAGGATGAACATGTCAGTGAAGACCTTTGCCAGATGGCCAGAGCATGCTCGGAGTACACATATTGGTAATCCGTCTGGCCCAGCGGCCTTGTGAATGTTAAAGGTCTTACTCACATTGGCTGCTGAGAGCGTGATCACACAGTCATCCAGAACAGTTGACGCTCTCATGCATGTTTCAGTGGTCCTTGACTCGAAGTGAGCATAGAAGTTATTTAGCTCATCTGGTAGGCTCGAGTCACTGGGCAGCTCTCAGCTGTGCTTTCCTTTGTCGTCTGTAAGAGTTTGCAAGCCCTGCCATATCCGACTACTGTCCGAGCCGGTGTAGTACGATTCAATCTTAGTCCTGCATTGACGCTTTGCCTGCTTGATGGTTCGTTGAAAGGCATAGCAGGATTTCTTATAAGCTTTCAGGTTAGAGTCCCGCTCCCTTAAAGGGGCAACTCTACCCTTTAGCTCAGTGCGATTGTTGCCTGTAATCCATGGATTCTGGTTGGGGTATGTATGTACAGTCACTGTGGTTGACGACGTCCTCAATGCACTTATTGATAAAGTCAGAGCAGGCCAGGCTCTCAGTGAGCTCAGTGGTTCCTCAGGACAGACTAGAGTCAGTACTAGAGGGGAGCTAACACGACGCAGGCCAGACTCCCAGTGAGTTCAGCGGTTCCTCAGGACAGACTAGAGTCAGTACTAGAGGGGAGCTAACACGACGCAGGCCAGACTCCCAGTGAGTTCAGCGGTTCCTCAGGACAGACTAGAGTCAGTACTAGAGGGGAGCTAACACGACACAGGCCAGACTCCCAGTGAGTTCAGCGGTTCCTCAGGACAGACTAGAGTCAGTACTAGAGGGGAGCTAACACGACGCAGGCCAGACTCCTAGTGAGTTCAGTGGTTCCTCAGGACAGACTAGAGTCAGTACTAGAGGGGAGCTAGACTCCCAGTGAGTTCAGCGGTTCCTCAGGACAGACTAGAGTCAGTACTTGTGGGGAGCTAGACTCCCAGTGAGTTCAGTGGTTCCTCAGGACAGACTAGAGTCAGTACTAGAGGGGAGCTAGACTCCCAGTGGGTTCAGTGGTTCCTCAGGACAGACTAGAGTCAGTACTAGAGGGGAGCTAGACTCCCAGTGGGTTCAGTGGTTCCTCAGGACAGACTAGAGTCAGTACTAGAGGGGAGCTAGACTCCCAGTGGGTTCAGTGGTTCCTCAGGACAGACTAGAGTCAGGACTAGAGGGGAGCTAACACGACACAGGCCAGACTCCCAGTGAGTTCAGTGGTTCCTCAGGACAGACTAGAGTCAGTACTAGAGGGGAGCTAACACGACACAGGCCAGACTCCAGTGAGCTCAGTGGTTCCTCAGGACAGACTAGAGTCAGTACTAGAGGGGAGCTAACACGACACAGGCCAGACTCCCAGTGAGTTCAGTGGTTCCTCAGGACAGACTAGAGTCAGTACTAGAAGGGAGCCAGACTCCCAGTGGGTTCAGCGGTTCCTCAGGACAGACTAGAGTCAGTACTAGAGGGGAGCTAACACGACACAGGCCAGACTCCCAGTGAGTTCAGTGGTTCCTCAGGACAGACTAGAGTCAGTACTAGAGGGGAGCCAGACTCCCAGTGGGTTCAGTGGTTCCTCAGGACAGACTAGAGTCAGTACTAGAGGGGAGCTAACACGACACAGGCCAGACTCCCAGTGAGTTCAGTGGTTCCTCAGGACAGACTAGAGTCAGTACTAGAGGGGAGCCAGACTCCCAGTGGGTTCCGCGGTTCCTCAGGACAGACTAGAGTCAGGACCAGAGGGCAGACTTGATCCTCTCAATCAGTAGACGGCATGAGACACAATTGACAGAAGTACAGAAAGTAAAAAAATGTAACTACTGAACCGCTTGTCATGTCCTAGTATGGACAATGTAGTGGAGTTTGAGTATAGCAACACTGATCCCTGACTCCTCCTATTTCTCCTGCTCCTCCTACTTATCCCCATTCTCCTCTCCTCTTCCCCTCTCCTCTTTTCCATTACAATGTTCCTCCTCTTCCTCTCCTCTTCTCCTCTCCTCTTTTCCATTACAATGTCCTCCTCTTCCTCTCCTCTTCCCCTCTCCTCTTTTCCATTACAATGTTCCTCCTCTTTCTCTCCTCTTCTCCTCTCCTCTTTTCCATTACAATGTTCCTCCTCTTCCTCTCCTCTTCTCCTCTCCTCTTTTCCATTACAATGTTCTTCCTCTTCCTCTCTTCTTCCCCTCTCCTTTTTTCCATTACAATGTTCCTCCTCTTCCTCTCCTCTTCCCGTCTCCTTTTTTCCATTACATTTTTCCTCCTCTTCCTCTCCTCTTTCCTCCTCTTCTCTTCCTAGATTTGACATATGTTTACAATGCCAAAGCAAGTGAAATAACCAATCAGAAATGAACAGTAAACATTACAACACCACACAAGAGTTCCAGAAGAATGGAGACATTTGACGTGTTACACTATTATCTAGTGTTGTAGATAAGGAGAAGAGGGAAGATAAACAATGGATCAATCTAGATTGTAACAGTGTTGGTGCTCCACTGGTTGACCTTTTATTTCCCCCTTTCTCTCCCTCTTCTCTTCTTTCTTCCCTCTCATTCCCTCTTCTCTCTTCTTCCCTCTTCTCTCTTTCTTCCCTCTCATTCCCTCTTCTCTCTTCTTCCCTCTCATTTCCCTCTTCTCTCTTCTTCCCTCTCATTCCTTCTTCTCTCTTTCTTCCTTTTCTCTTTCTTCCCTCTCATTCCCTCTTCTCTCTTTCTTCCCTCTTCTCTCTTCTTCCCTCTCATTCCCTCTTCTCTCTTTCTTCCCTCTCATTCCTCTTCTCTCTTTCTTCCCTCTCATTCCTCTTCTCTCTTCTTCCTCTCATTCCCTCTTCTCTCTTTCTTCCTTCTTCTCTCTTTCTTCCCTCTCATTTCCTCTTCTCTCTTTCTTCTTCTCTTCTATTCTTCTTTCTTCCCTCATTCCCTCTTCTCTCTC
>NW_022261978.1:5303488-5308458 GCF_002021735.2 Oncorhynchus kisutch | reverse complement strand
CTCTCTCTCTCTCTCTCTTCTTTCTCTCTCCCTCTCTCCTTCTCTCTTTCTCCCTCTTTCTTGCTATCCCTCTTTCTCTCTCCCTCTCTCTTTCTTCTCTCTCTCCCTATTTTTCTCTTCTCTTTCTTTTCCCCCTCTTTGGTCCTCAGATGGTAGAGCAGGCTTCTCGCAATGCTATTATTACTATTATACTGTTCTTCTCTCCATCTCTCCATTTCATCCTCTATTTTCCTCTCTCTCTCTCTCTCTCTTTCTTTCTCTCTCCTTCTCTCTTTCTTCTCCTTTCCGCTCTTTCTCACTATCCCTCTTTCTCTCTCTCTGTCTCTCTCCCTCTTTCTCTCTCCCTCTCTCCTCTCTTTCTTCTCCTTTCTCGCCTCATTCTCGCTATCCCTCTTTCTCTCTCCCTCTCTCTTTCTTTCTCTCTCTCTCTCTCTCTCTTTCTTTCTCTCTCCCTCTCTCCTTCTCCCTTTTCTCCCTCTTTCTTGCTATCCCTCTTTCTCTCTCCCTCTCTCTTTCTTTCCCTTTCTCCCTCTTTCTCTCTCTCCCTCTTTTTCTCTTCTCTTTCTTTTCCCCCCTCTTTGGTCCTCAGATGGTAGAGCAAGGCTCTCGCAATGCTATTATACTATTATACTGTTCTTCTCTCCATCTCTCCATATCATCCTCTATTTCCTCTCTCTCTTCCACTACATCACTCTTTTATTCCCTCACTCTTTCTCTCTCCCCCTCTCTCTCTGTTTTCCTCTCTCCAACTCTTTCCCTCTTTCCCTCTGTCTCTCTGTGACTCTCTCTCGCTCTGCCTCTCACGTCTCTCTCCCTCCATCTTCCTCTCTCTCTGTCCAATAGAGTGATAACAACTCAACACTTTGGAATGTTCGTTGACAGAGGGGTCCAAGCATCTGTCGGCTGCATCATTCTCAAAAGGAGTCGGAGGGTTGCTGGTTTTTCTTAGTAGAGACAGTAGAATACAATCAATACTTTATTGTTCATTGGTTACAACAGAAATACGCAATTCCTTTCACACACACGCATACACACGCTGAGAGGCACAGGGTCAGCCCCAGAGCAGCAGCCCTTAATGTGGCTGAGAGTGTATTTGGTTGGAGACTGACTGAGTGTGTAGTCAAAGGAAGAGAGAAATTGTCAAGTAGAGAGAAGAGAGATACACCAAGAGAGAGAGAGTGAGAGAGAGAGAGAGAGAGAGAGAGAGAGAGACCCAAAAAGGCCTGTGGGGTTGATGGTATCCTTAATGAAATGATCAAATATACCGACAACAAATTCCAATTGGCTATACTAAAACTCTTTAACATCATCCTTAGCTCTGGCATCTTCCCCAATATTTGGAACCAAGGACTGATCACCCCAATCCACAAAAGTGGAGACATATTTGACCCCAATAACTACCGTGGAATATGCGTCAACAGTAACCTTGGGAAAATCCTCTGCGTTATCATTAACAGCAGACTCGTACATTCCCTCAATGAAAACAATGTACTGAGCAAATGTCAAATTGGCTTTTTACCAAATTACCGTACAACAGACCATGTATTCACCCTGCACACCCTAATTGACAATCAAACAAACCAAAACAAAGGCAAAGTCTTCTCATGCTTTGTTGATTTCAAAAAAGCCTTCGACTCAATTTGGCATGAGGGTCTGCTATACAAACTGATGGAAAGTGGTGTTGGGGGTAAAACATACGACATTATAAAATCCATGTACACAAACAACAAGTGTGCGGTTAAAATTGGCAAAAAACACACACATTTCTTCACACCGCGTCGTGGAGTGAGACAGGGATGCAGCTTAAGCCCCACCCTCTTCAACATATATATCAACGAATTGGCGAGGGCACTAGAACAGTCTGCAGCACACGGCCCCACCCTACTAGAATCCGAAGTCAAGTGTCTACTGTTTGCTGATGATCTGGTGCTTCTGTCACCAACCAAGGAGGGCCTACAGCAGCACCTAGATCTTCCGCACAGATTCTGTCAGACCTGGGCCCTGACAGTAAATCTCAGTAAGACCAAAATAATGGTGTTCCAAAAAAGGTCCAGTCGCCAGGACCACAAATACAAATTCCATCTAGACACTGTTGCCCTAGAGCACACAAAAAACTATACATACCTTGGCCTAAACATTAGCGCCACAGGTAACTTCTACAAAGCTGTGAACGATCTGAGAGACAAGGCAAGAAGGGCATTCTATGCCATCAAAAGAAACATAAATTTCAACATACCAATTAGGATCTGGCTAAAAATACTTGAATCAGTCATAGAGCCCATTGCCCTTTACGGCTGTGAGGTGTGGGGTCCGCTCACCAACCAAGACTTCACAAAATGGGACAAACACCAAATTGAGACTCTGCATGGAGAATTCTGCAAAAATATCCTCTGTGTACAACGTAGAACACCAAATAATGCATGCAGAGCAGAATTAGGCCGATACCCACTAATTATCAAAATCCAGAAAAGAGACGTTAAATTCTACAACCACCTAAAAGGAAGCTATTCCCAAACCTTCCATAACAAAGCCATCACCTACAGAGAGATGAACCTGGAGAAGAGTCCCCTAAGCAAGCTGGTCCTGGGGCTTTGTTCACAAACACAAACACACCACACAGAGCCCCAGGACAGCAACACAATTAGACCCAACCAAATCATGAGAAAACAAAAAGACAATTACTTGACACATTGGAAAGAATTAACAAAAAAACAGAGCAAACTAGAATGCTATTTGGCCCTAAACAGAGAGTACACAGTGGCAGAATACCTGACCACTGTGACTGACCCAAACTTAAGGAAAGCTTTGACTATGTACAGACTCAGTGAGCATAGCCTTGCTATTGAAAAGGCCGCCGTAGGCAGATATGGCTCTCAAGAGAAGACAGGCTATGTGCTCACTGCCCACAAAATGAGGTGGAAACTGAGCTGCACTTCCTAACCTCCTGCCCAATGTATGACCATATTAGAGACACATATTTCCCTCAGATTACACAGATCCACAAAGAATTCGAAAACAAATCCATTTTTGATAAACTCACATATCTACTGGGTGAAATTCCACAGTGTTCCATCACAGTAGCAAGATTTGTGACCTGGTGCCACAAGACAAGGGCAACCAGTGAAGAAATACAACCCATATTTATGCTCATTTATTTTCCCTTGTGTACTTTAACCATTTGTACATTGTTACAACACTGTATATATATATAGATAATATGACATTTGTAATGTCTTTATTGTTTTCAAACTTCTGTATGTGTAATGTTTACTGTTCATTTCTATTGTTTATTTCACTTTTGTATATTATCTACCTCACTTGCTTTGGCAATGTTAACACATGTTTCCCATGACAATACAGCCCCTTGAATTGAATTGAGAGGGAGAGCGAGCGAGCGAGCGAGAGAGAAAAACAGTAAGAGTAGGCTACATAATTACAGAGAGAAAAGTTATGGCCTGAAGTGTAACATTACAGAAGTGTATCTCTGAGTGGTTTTACCGTAGAGAACTGCTGTAGAGCAGGAATCAGTCAAGCAGAACAACAGCTCCCACAGGGAAGACAGAGGGTCGTGTTTCAATGGGTTGGGAGTTTTAGAAGGACACGGTAGAGCAGGTACATTTCCCACAGGAATATTTACAACATGATAGTAGAGCCATGTGTCCTCTACAGACATATGGTAGTAAGTAGCCATTTGTCCTCTACAGAGATATGTTAGAAGGAGCCATTTGTCCTCTACAGAGATGTGTTAGTAAGTAGCCATTTGTCCTCTACAGAGATATGTTAGTAAGGAGCCATTTGTCCTCTACAGAGATATGTTAGAAGGAGCCATTTGTCCTCTACAGAGATGTGTTAGTAAGTAGCCATTTGTCCTCTACAGAGATATGTTAGAAGGAGCCATTTGTCCTCTACAGAGATATGTTAGAAGGAGCCATTTGTCCTCTACAGAGATATGTTAGAAGGAGCCATTTGTCCTCTACAGAGATATGTTAGAAGGAGCCATTTGTCCTCTACAGAGATATGTTAGAAGGAGCCATTTGTCCTCTACAGAGATGTGTTAGTAAGTAGCCATTTGTCCTCTACAGAGATATGTTAGAAGGAGCCATTTGTCCTCTACAGAGATGTGTTAGTAAGTAGCCATTTGTCCTCTACAGAGATGTGTTAGTAAGTAGCCATTTGTCCTCTACAGAGATATGTTAGAAGGAGCCATTTGTCCTCTACAGAGATGTGTTAGTAAGGAGCCATTTGTCCTCTACAGAGATGTGTTAGTAAGGAGCCATTTGTCCTCTACAGAGATGTGTTAGTAAGTAGCCATTTGTCCTCTACAGAGATATGTTAGTAAGGAGCCATTTGTCCTCTACAGATATGTGTTAGTAAGGATCCATGTGTCCTCTACAGAGATGTGTTAGTAAGTAGACATTTGTCCCCTACAGAGATGTGTTAGTAAGTAGACATTTGTCCCCTACAGAGATGTGTTAGTAAGTAGACATTTGTCCTCCACAGAGATGTGTTAGTAAGTAGACATTTGTCCCCTACAGAGATGTGTTAGTAAGGAGTCATTTGTCCCCTACAGAGATATGTTAGTAAGTAGACATTTGTCCTCTACAGAGATATGTTAGTAAGTAGACATTTGTCCCCTACAGAGATATGGTAGTAAGGATCCATGTGTCCTCTACAGAGATATGGTAGTAAGGATCCATGTGTCCTCTACAGAGATATGGTAGTAAGGATCCATGTGTCCTCTACAGAGATATGTTAGTAAGGATCCATGTGTCCTCTACAGAGATATGTAGTAAGGAGCCATTTGTCCTCTACAGAGATGTGTTAGAAGGAGTCATTTGTCCTCTACAGAGATGTGTTAGAAGGAGTCATTTGTCCTCTACAGAGATGTGTTAGAAGGAGTCATTTGTCCTCTACAGAGATGTGTTAGAAGGAGTAATTTGTCCTCTACAGAGATGTGTTAGAAGGAGTCA
>NW_022261978.1:5270988-5298488 GCF_002021735.2 Oncorhynchus kisutch | reverse complement strand
TTCAAGTACACATGGGAAAATAAATAGACAAACATGGGTTGTATTTACAATGGTGTTTGTTCTTTGCTGGTTGCCCTTTCCTTGTCACTCACTAAATCACTCACTAACTCACTCACTCACTCACTAACTCACTCACTCACTCACTCACTCACTCACTCACTCACTCACTCACTCACTCACTCACTCACTATCTAAATAACTCACTAAATAACTCACTCACTCACTTACTCACTCACTCACTCACTCACTCACTCACTAGCTCACTAAATAACTCACTAAATAACTCACTCACTCACTCACACTCACTCACTCACTCACTAGCTAAATAACTCACTAAATAACTCACTCACTTACTCACTCACTCACTCACTAGCTAAATAACTCACTAAATAACTCTCACTCACTAACTAAATATCTTACTCACTCACTAACTAAATTACTCACTCACTCACTCACTCACTAACTAAATATCTCACTCACTCACTCACTCACTAAATAACTAACTCACTCACTCACTCACTCACTCACTCACTCACTCACTCACTCACTCACTCACTCGCTCTATTCATCCTGTTCATTGATGCTACCTGGCACTCTGTCACCATTCCTGCACGTCCCCATCTGACTCTCTCTTTCATTCGCTTGCCCCTCTCTCTCCCTCCCTCTCTGGTTCTCACCCCCCCTCTCTCTCCCTCCCTCTCTGGTTCTCACCCCCCCTCTCTCTCCCTCCCTCTCTGGTTTTCACCCCCCCCCTCTCTCTCCCTCCCTCTCTGGTTCTCACCCCCCCCCCTCTCCCTCCCTCTCTGGTTCTCACCCCCCCCCTCTCCCTCCCTCTCTGGTTCTCACCCCCCCCTCTCTCCCTCCCTCTCTGGTTCTCACCCCCCCCCCTCTCTCCCTCCCTCTCTGGTTCTCACCCCCACCTTCTCTTGCTCTCCATCTTTCCATCTCATTTTATATTTCTTCCCCTCCCTTTCTCTCCTTCCATCTGTGTGTGGTGTGTGGTGTGTGTGTGTGTGTGTGTGTGTGTGTGTGTGTGTGTGTGTGTGTGTGTGTGTGTGTGTGTGTGTGTGTGTGTGTGTGTGTGTGTGTGTGTGTGTGTGTGTGTGTGTGTGTGTGTGTGTGTGTGTGTGTGTGTGGCTGCGGGTGTGTGGCTGCGTGTGATCGTGTGGTGAGCTCCATGTCTGGAGGAGTGATCAGGAGGAGCCGAGGGACGCCGAGGCCCAGAGAGGCTATCAGAGTCCAGGTTAAAGACCAGGGGAGGGACGGGGGTCAGAACCAGAAGCCAACAACAACAACCAGTAACATCCTGTATGCTTGATATGGGAGAGAGGGAGAGATGGAGAGAAAGAGAGAGAGAAATAGACAGAAAAGGGAGATAGAGGGAGGGAGGAGAGAGGGAGGGAGAGATGGAGAGAAAGAGAGAGAGAAATAGACAGAAAATAGAGAGATAGAGGGAGGGAGGAGAGAGGGAGGGAGAGATGGAGAGAAAGAGAGAGAGAAATAGACAAAAAAGGGAGATAGAGGGAGGGAGGAGAGAGGGAGGGAGAGATGGAGAGAAAGAGAGAGAGAAATAGACAGAAAATAGAGAGATAGAGGGTGGGAGGAGAGAGGGAGGGAGAGAGAGAAATAGACAGAAAAGGGAGAGATAGAGGGTGGGAGGAGAGAGGGAGGGAGAGATGGAGAGAAAGAGAGAGAGAAATAGACAGAAAAGGGAGATAGGGGGTGGGAAGAGAGAGGGAGAGAGTGAGAGTAGAGGGGGAGAGAAGGTGGCTTTGTGTTTAAAAGTGCTTGGTCAATAACCAAAAGGTTGCTGGTTTGAATCCCTGAGCCGAACAGGTGAAACATCTTGCTGTGTTCTAGTGTACTACAAACATAGCTGGCTCTCCTATTCTGACCATTTTGGATAACACATCAACAGATGTTATTAATTCAATATTAATATTGCTTACTAGGTGTTGTCCAATAAATTCTGCAAGCACTCCCTCTTCAACCCAGGGTTGATTTTAGAAAGCTGTTCAAAAGAGGACATTGTATTATCATTTATTTGTACTCCCTGACGAAGGCCAAGCAGCTGAAACACGTCAAGAGTTTTTATTCTTTGTTTCCATTGAACATGCCATACATATAAAGGCATTTTAATTCATTATATGAAGAGTGCCTTGGTCCTCCTTTCTTTTTGAGGGGATGAATCTGCCAATGTGCCCTTGAGCAAGGCACTTAATCCTAGTAGCTTCTGTAAGTCCCTCTGGATAACAACATCTGATAAATGACTAAAATGTAAATGTAGAAAGAGACAGACAATGGAGCGATAGAGAGTGGGGTCGGAGGAGGAGGAGGAGGAGGAGGAGGAGGAGGAGGAGGAGGAGGAGAGACAGACAATGGAGCGATAGAGAGTGAGGTAAGAGGAGGAGGAGGAGGAGAGACAGACAATAGAGAGATAGAGAGTGGGGGAGGAGGAGGAGAGACAGACAATGGAGAGATAGAGAGTGAGGGAGGAGGAGGAGGAGGAGAGACAGACAATGGAGAGATAGAGAGTGGGGGAGGAGGAGGAGAGACAGACAATGGAGAGAGAGAGTGGGGGAGGAGGAGGAGGAGGAGGAGGAGGAGGAGGAGGAGGAGGAGGAGAGACAGACAATGGAGAGATAGAGAGTGAGGTAAGAGGAGGAGGAGGAGGAGGAGAGACAGACACAGAGACAGACAATGGAGAGATAGAGAGTGAGGTAAGAGGAGGAGGAGGAGGAGAGACAGACACAGAGACAGACAATGGAGAGATAGAGAGTGAGGGAGGAGGAGGAGGAGGAGGAGGAGAGACAGACAATGGAGAGATAGAGAGTGGGGGAGGAGGAGGAGAGACAGAAAATGGAGAGATAGAGAGTGAGGGAGGAGGAGGAGGAGGAGGAGGAGGAGGAGGAGGAGAGACAGACAATGGAGAGATAGAGAGTGAGGTAAGAGGAGGAGGAGGAGGAGAGACAGACACATAGACAGACAATGTGTCGGTCTTCAACCAGGATCTCAGCGATCACTGCCGCAGTCAAACGACCACCCCTCATCACTGTCAAACGCTCCCTAAAACACTTCTGTGAGCAGGCCTTTCTAATCGACCTGGCCCGGGTATCCTGGAAGGACATTGACCTCATCCCGTCAGTTGAGGATGCCTGGTCATTCTTTAAAAGTAACTTCCTCACCATTTTAGATAAGCATGCTCCGTTCAAAAAATGCAGAACTAAGAACAGATACAGCCCTTGGTTCTCTCCAGACCTGACTGCCCTCGACCAGCACAAAAACATCCTGTGGCGGACTGCAATAGCATCGAACAGTCCCCGTGATATGCAACTGTTCAGGGAAGTCCGGAACCAATACACGCAGTCAGTCAGGAAAGCTAAGGCCAGCTTCTTCAGGCAGAAGTTTGCATCCTGTAGCTCCAACTCCAAAAAGTTCTGGGACACTGTGAAGTCCATGGAGAACAAGAGCACCTCCTCCCAGCTGCCCACTGCACTGAGGCTAGGTAACACGGTCACCACCGATAAATCCATGATTATCGAAAACTTCAATAAGCATTTCTCAACGGCTGGCCATGCCTTCCGCCTGGCTACTCCAACCTCGGCCAACAGCTCCGCCCCCCCCGCAGCTCCCCGCCCAAGCCTCTCCAGGTTCTCCTTTACCCAAATCCAGATAGCAGATGTTCTGAAAGAGCTGTAAAACCTGGACCCGTACAAATCAGCTGGGCTTGACAATCTGGACCCTCTATTTCTGAAACTATCCGCCGCCATTGTCGCAACCCCTATTACCAGCCTGTTCAACCTCTCTTTCATATCGTCTGAGATCCCCAAGGACTGGAAAGCTGCCGCAGTCATCCCCCTATTCAAAGGGGGAGACACCCTGGACCCAAACTGTTACAGACCTATATCCATCCTGCCCTGCCTATCTAAGGTCTTCGAAAGCCAAGTCAACAAACAGGTCACTGACCATCTCGAATCCCACCGTACCTTCTCCGCTGTGCAATCTGGTTTCCGAGCCGGTCACGGGTGCACCTCAGCCACACTCAAGGTACTAAACGATATCATAACCGCCATTGATAAAAGACAGTACTGTGCAGCCGTCTTCATCGACCTTGCCAAGGCTTTCGACTCTGTCAATCACCATATTCTTATCGGCAGACTCAGTAGCCTCGGTTTTTCGGATGACTGCCTTGCCTGGTTCACCAATTACTTTGCAGACAGAGTTCAGTGTGTCAAATCGGAGGGCATGCTGTCCGGTCCTCTGGCAGTCTCTATGGGGGTGCCACAGGGTTAAATTCTCGGGCCGACTCTTTTCTCTGTCTATATCAATTATGTTGCTCTTGCTGCGGGCGATTCCCTGATCCACCTCTACGCAGACGACACCATTCTATACACTTTCGGCCCGTCATTGGACACTGTGCTATCTAACCTCCAAACGAGCTTCAATGCCATACAACACTCCTTCCGTGGCCTCCAACTGCTCTTAAACGCTAGTAAAACCAAATGCATGCTTTTCAACCGATCGCTGCCTGCACCCGCATGCCCGACCAGCATCACCACCCTGGATGGTTCGGACCTTGAATATGTGGACATCTATAAGTACCTAGGTGTCTGGCTAGACTGCAAACTCTCCTTCCAGACTCATATCAAACATCTCCAATCGAAAATCAAATCAAGGGTCGGCTTTCTATTCCGCAACAAAGCCTCCTTCACTCACGCCGCCAAGCTTACCCTAGTAAAACTGACTATCCTACCGATCCTCGACTTCGGCGATGTCATCTACAAAATGGCTTCCAACACTCTACTCAGCAAACTGGATGCAGTCTATCACAGTGCCATCCGTTTTGTCACTAAAGCACCTTATACCACCCACCACTGCGACTTGTATGCTCTAGTCGGCTGGCCCTCGCTACATATTCGTCGCCAGACCCACTGGCTCCAGGTCATCTACAAGTCCATGCTAGGTAAAGCTCCGCCTTATCTCAGTTCACTGGTCACGATGGCAACACCCATCCGTAGCACACGCTCCAGCAGGTGTATCTCACTGATCATCCCTAAAGCCAACACCTCATTTGGCCGCCTTTCGTTCCAGTACTCTGCTGCCTGTGACTGGAACGAATTGCAAAAATCGCTGAAGTTGGAGACTTATCTCCCTCACCAACTTCAAACATCAGCTATCTGAGCAGCTAACCGATCGCTGCAGCTGTACATAGTCTATTGGTAAATAGCCCACCCATTTTCACCTACCTCATCCCCATACTGTTTTTATTTATTTACTTTTCTGCTCTTTTGCACACCAATATCTCTACCTGTACATGACCATCTGATCATTTATCACTCCAGTGTTAATCTGCAAAATTGTAATCATTCGCCTACCTCCCTTTTGCACACATTGTATATAGACTCCCCCTTTGGTTTCTACTGTGTTATTGACTTGTTAATTGTTTACTCCATGTGTAACTCTGTGTTGTCTGCTCACACTGCTATGCTTTATCTTGGCCAGGTCGCAGTTGCAAATGAGAACTTGTTCTCAACTAGCCTACCTGGTTAAATAAAGGTGTTCTCAACTAGCCTACCTGGTTAAATAAAGGTGTTCTCAACTAGCCTACCTGGTGAAATAAAGGTGTTCTCAACTAGCCTACCCGGTGAAATAAAGGTGTTCTCAACCAGCCTACCTGGTGAAATAAAGGTGTTCTCAACTAGCCTACCTGGTGAAATAAAGGTGTTCTCAACTAGCCTACCTGGTGAAATAAAGGTGTTCTCAACTAGCCTATCCGGTGAAATAAAGGTGTTCTCAACTAGCCTACCTGGTGAAATAAAGGTGTTCTCAACTAGCCTACCTGGTGAAATAAAGGTGTTCTCAACTAGCCTACCTGGTTAAATAAAGGTGTTCTCAACTAGCCTACCTGGTTAAATAAAGGTGTTCTCAACTAGCCTACCTGGTTAAATAAAGGTGTTCTCAACTAGCCTACCTGGTGAAATAAAGGTGTTCTCAACTAGCCTACCTGGTTAAATAAAGGTGAAATAAAAAAAATAAAAGAAAGGAGGAGGAGGAGGAGGAGGAGGAGGAGGAGGAGGAGAGACAGACACAGAGACAGACAATGGAGAGATAGAGAGTGGGGGAGGAGGAGGAGGAGGAGGAGAGACAGACACAGAGACAGACAATGGAGAGATAGAGAGTGGGGGAGGAGGAGGAGGAGGAGGAGGAGAGACAGACACAGAGACAGACAATGGAGAGATAGAGAGTGGGGGAGGAGGAGGAGGAGGAGGAGGAGGAGGAGGAGGAGGAGAGACAGACACAGAGACAGACAATGGAGAGATAGAGAGTGAGGTAAGAGGAGGAGGAGGAGGAGAGACAGACACAGAGACAGACAATGGAGAGATAGAGAGTGGGGTAAGAGGAGGAGGAGGAGGAGAGACAGACACAGAGACAGACAATGGAGAGATAGAGAGTGAGGTAAGAGGAGGAGGAGGAGGAGAGACAGACACAGAGACAGACAATGGAGAGATAGAGAGTGGGGGAGGAGGAGGAGGAGGAGGAGAGACAGACACAGAGACAGACAATGGAGAGATAGAGAGTGAGGTAAGAGGAGGAGGAGGAGGAGAGACAGACACAGAGACAGACAATGGAGAGATAGAGAGTGAGGTAAGAGGAGGAGGAGGAGGAGAGACAGACACAGAGACAGACAATGGAGAGATAGAGAGTGGGGTAAGAGGAGGAGGAGGAGGAGAGACAGACACAGAGACAGACAATGGAGAGATAGAGAGTGGGGGAGGAGGAGGAGGAGGAGGAGGAGGAGGAGAGACAGACACAGAGACAGACAATGGAGAGATAGAGAGTGGGGGAGGAGGAGGAGGAGGAGGAGAGACAGACACAGAGACAGACAATGGAGAGATAGAGAGTGAGGTAAGAGGAGGAGGAGGAGGAGAGACCGACACAGAGACAGACAATGGAGAGATAGAGAGTGAGGTAAGAGGAGGAGGAGGAGGAGAGACAGACACAGAGACAGACAATGGAGAGATAGAGAGTGGGGGAGGAGGAGGAGGAGGAGGAGAGACAGACACAGAGACAGACAATGGAGAGATAGAGAGTGAGGTAAGAGGAGGAGGAGGAGGAGAGACAGACACAGAGACAGACAATGGAGAGATAGAGAGTGAGGTAAGAGGAGGAGGAGGAGGAGAGACAGACACAGAGACAGACAATGGAGAGATAGAGAGTGGGGTAAGAGGAGGAGGAGGAGGAGAGACAGACACAGAGACAGACAATGGAGAGATAGAGAGTGGGGGAGGAGGAGGAGGAGGAGGAGGAGGAGGAGAGACAGACACAGAGACAGACAATGGAGAGATAGAGAGTGGGGGAGGAGGAGGAGGAGGAGGAGAGACAGACACAGAGACAGACAATGGAGAGATAGAGAGTGAGGTAAGAGGAGGAGGAGGAGGAGAGACCGACACAGAGACAGACAATGGAGAGATAGAGAGTGAGGTAAGAGGAGGAGGAGGAGGAGAGACAGACACAGAGACAGACAATGGAGAGATAGAGAGTGAGGTAAGAGGAGGAGGAGGAGGAGAGACAGACAATGGAGAGATAGAGAGTGAGGTAAGAGGAGGAGGAGGAGAGACAGACACAGAGACAGACAATGGAGAGATAGAGAGTGAGGTAAGAGGAGGAGGAGGAGGAGAGACCGACACAGAGACAGACAATGGAGAGATAGAGAGTGAGGTAAGAGGAGGAGGAGGAGGAGAGACAGACACAGAGACAGACAATGGAGAGATAGAGAGTGAGGTAAGAGGAGGAGGAGGAGGAGAGACAGACAATGGAGAGATAGAGAGTGAGGTAAGAGGAGGAGGAGGAGAGACAGACACAGAGACAGACAATGGAGAGATAGAGAGTGGGGGAGGAGGAGGAGGAGGAGGAGAGACAGACACAGAGACAGACAATGGAGAGATAGAGAGTGGGGGAGGAGGAGGAGGAGGAGGAGAGACAGACACAGAGACAGACAATGGAGAGATAGAGAGTGGGGGAGGAGGAGGAGGAGGAGAGACAGACACAGAGACAGACAATGGAGAGATAGAGAGTGAGGTAAGAGGAGGAGGAGGAGGAGAGACAGACAATGGAGAGATAGAGAGTGAGGTAAGAGGAGGAGGAGGAGGAGGAGAGCCTGACACAGAGACAGACAATGGAGAGATAGAGAGTGAGGTAAGAGGAGGAGGAGGAGGAGAGACAGACACAGAGACAGACAATGGAGAGATAGAGAGTGGGGGAGGAGGAGGAGGAGGAGGAGAGACAGACACAGAGACAGACAATGGAGAGATAGAGAGTGGGGGAGGAGGAGGAGGAGGAGGAGAGACAGACACAGAGACAGACAATGGAGAGATAGAGAGTGGGGGAGGAGGAGGAGGAGGAGGAGGAGAGACAGACACAGAGACAGACAATGGAGAGATAGAGAGTGGGGGAGGAGGAGGAGGAGGAGGAGGAGGAGGAGGAGGAGGAGGAGGAGGAGGAGAGACAGACACAGAGACAGACAATGGAGAGATAGAGAGTGAGGTAAGAGGAGGAGGAGGAGGAGAGACAGACACAGAGACAGACAATGGAGAGATAGAGAGTGGGGTAAGAGGAGGAGGAGGAGGAGAGACAGACACAGAGACAGACAATGGAGAGATAGAGAGTGGGGGAGGAGGAGGAGGAGGAGGAGAGACAGACACAGAGACAGACAATGGAGAGATAGAGAGTGGGGGAGGAGGAGGAGGAGGAGGAGAGACAGACACAGAGACAGACAATGGAGAGATAGAGAGTGAGGTAAGAGGAGGAGGAGGAGGAGAGACAGACACAGAGACAGACAATGGAGAGATAGAGAGTGAGGTAAGAGGAGGAGGAGGAGGAGAGACAGACACAGAGACAGACAATGGAGAGATAGAGAGTGGGGTAAGAGGAGGAGGAGGAGGAGAGACAGACACAGAGACAGACAATGGAGAGATAGAGAGTGGGGGAGGAGGAGGAGGAGGAGGAGAGACAGACACAGAGACAGACAATGGAGAGATAGAGAGTGGGGGAGGAGGAGGAGGAGGAGAGACATACACAGAGACAGACAATGGAGAGATAGAGAGTGAGGTAAGAGGAGGAGGAGGAGGAGGAGAGACCGACACAGAGACAGACAATGGAGAGATAGAGAGTGAGGTAAGAGGAGGAGGAGGAGGAGAGACAGACAATGGAGAGATAGAGAGTGAGGTAAGAGGAGGAGGAGGAGGAGAGACAGACACAGAGACAGACAATGGAGAGATAGAGAGTGAGGTAAGAGGAGGAGGAGGAGGAGAGACAGACACAGAGACAGACAATGGAGAGATAGAGAGTGGGGGAGGAGGAGGAGGAGGAGGAGGAGAGACAGACACAGAGACAGACAATGGAGAGATAGAGAGTGAGGTAAAAGGAGGAGGAGGAGGAGAGACCGACACAGAGACAGACAATGGAGAGATAGAGAGTGAGGTAAGAGGAGGAGGAGGAGGAGAGACAGACACAGAGACAGACAATGGAGAGATAGAGAGTGAGGTAAGAGGAGGAGGAGGAGGAGAGAGACAGACAATGGAGAGATAGAGAGTGAGGTAAGAGGAGGAGGAGGAGAGACAGACACAGAGACAGACAATGGAGAGATAGAGAGTGAGGTAAGAGGAGGAGGAGGAGGAGAGACAGACACAGAGACAGACAATGGAGAGATAGAGAGTGGGGGAGGAGGAGGAGGAGGAGGAGAGACAGACACAGAGACAGACAATGGAGAGATAGAGAGTGGGGGAGGAGGAGGAGGAGGAGGAGAGACAGACACAGAGACAGACAATGGAGAGATAGAGAGTGAGGGAGGAGGAGGAGGAGGAGAGACAGACACAGAGACAGACAATGGAGAGATAGAGAGTGAGGTAAGAGGAGGAGGAGGAGGAGAGACAGACAATGGAGAGATAGAGAGTGAGGTAAGAGGAGGAGGAGGAGGAGGAGAGCCTGACACAGAGACAGACAATGGAGAGATAGAGAGTGAGGTAAGAGGAGGAGGAGGAGGAGAGACAGACAATGGAGAGATAGAGAGTGGGGGAGGAGGAGGAGGAGGAGAGACAGACACAGAGACAGACAATGGAGAGATAGAGAGTGAGGTAAGAGGAGGAGGAGGAGGAGAGACAGACAATGGAGAGATAGAGAGTGAGGTAAGAGGAGGAGGAGGAGGAGGAGAGCCTGACACAGAGACAGACAATGGAGAGATAGAGAGTGAGGTAAGAGGAGGAGGAGGAGGAGAGACAGACACAGAGACAGACAATGGAGAGATAGAGAGTGGGGGAGGAGGAGGAGGAGGAGGAGAGACAGACACAGAGACAGACAATGGAGAGATAGAGAGTGGGGGAGGAGGAGGAGGAGGAGGAGAGACAGACACAGAGACAGACAATGGAGAGATAGAGAGTGGGGTAAGAGGAGGAGGAGGAGGAGAGACAGACACAGAGACAGACAATGGAGTGATAGAGAGTGGGGTGGAGGAGGAGGAGGAGGAGAGACAGACACAGAGACAGACAATGGAGAGATAGAGAGTGAGGGAGGAGGAGGAGGAGGAGGAGAGACAGACAATGGAGAGATAGAGAGTGGGGGAGGAGGAGAGACAGACAATGGAGAGATAGAGAGCGGGGGAGGAGGAGGAGAGACAGACAATGGCGAGATAGAGAGTGGGGGAGGAGGAGGAGAGACAGACAATGGAGAGATAGAGAGTGGGGGAGGAGGAGGAGGAGAGACAGACAATGGAGAGATAGAGAGTGGGGGAGGAGGAGGAGAGACAGACAATGGAGAGATAGAGAGCGGGGGAGGAGGAGGAGAGACAGACAATGGAGAGATAGAGAGCGGGGGAGGGGGAGGAGAGACAGACAATGGAGAGATAGAGAGCGGGGGAGGAGGAGGAGAGACAGACAATGGAGAGATAGAGAGTGGGGGAGGAGGAGGAGGAGGAGAGACAGACAATGGAGAGATAGAGAGTGGGGGAGGAGGAGGAGGAGAGACAGACAATGGAGAGATAGAGAGTGGGGGAGGAGGAGGAGGAGAGACAGACAATGGAGAGATAGAGAGTGGGGGAGGAGGAGGAGAGACAGACAATGGAGAGATAGAGAGTGGGGGAGGAGGAGGAGAGACAGACAATGGAGAGATAGAGAGCGGGGGAGGAGGAGGAGAGACAGACAATGGAGAGATAGAGAGTGGGGGAGGAGGAGGAGAGACAGACAATGGAGAAATAGAGAGCGGGGGAGGAGGAGGAGAGACAGACAATGGAGAGATAGAGAGTGGGGGAGGAGGAGGAGGAGAGACAGACAATGGAGAGATAGAGAGTGGGGGAGGAGGAGGAGAGACAGACAATGGAGAGATAGAGAGCGGGGGAGGAGGAGGAAGAGAGCGGGGGAGGAGGAGAGACAGACAATGGAGAGATAGAGAGTGGGGGAGGAGGAGGAGGAGGAGAGACAGAAAATGGAGAGATAGAGAGTGGGGGAGGAGGAGGAGAGACAGACAATGGAGAGATAGAGAGTGGGGGAGGGGGAGGAGGAGGAGGAGAGACAGACAATGGAGAGATATGAGAGTGGGGGGGGGAGACAAACAATGGAGAGATAGAGAGTGGGGGGGAGGAGGAGGAGGAGGAAGAGGAGAGACAGAGACAGAGAGAGGGCTTGTTCATATGATCCTGCTGCTGGCTAAGACCAGGTGTGACTAATTATTATTTTCCTTTTCAGTGTGTGTGTGTGTGTGTGTGTGTGTGTGTGTGTGTGTGCAGTCATTCCTATATGGGATGTGATTTTAAATGCATTTAAATGTGGACGAAGCCTTTGGGCTGTAATTGAACATTAATAGAATAGCAGCATCATCCTGAGTGACAGATGAAGCTCCAGTGTTTTGATTAGAGCTGGTTCTCTAGTAGGGAATTTTATACCTGTAGCCAAGCCAGCAGGGACACCATGTAGTCTACTACTGACTACCTGTAGCCAAGCCAGCAGGGACACCATGTAGTCTACTACTGACTACCTGTAGCCAAGCCAGCAGGGACACCATGTAGTCTACTACTGACTACCTGTAGCCAAGCCAGCAGGGACACCATGTAGTCTACTACTGACTACCTGTAGCCAAGCCAGCAGGGACACCATGTAGTCTACTACTGACTACCTGTAGCCAAGCCAGCAGGGACACCATGTAGTCTACTACTGACTACCTGTAGCCAAGCCAGCAGGGACACCATGTAGTCTACTACTGACTACCTGTAGCCAAGCCAGCAGGGACACCATGTAGTCTACTACTGACTACCTGTAGCCAAGCCAGCAGGACACCATGTAGTCTACTACTGACTACCTGTAGCCAAGCCAGCAGGGACACCATGTAGTCTACTACTGACTACCTGTAGCCAAGCCAGCAGGAACACCATGTAGTCTACTACTGACTACCTGTAGCCAAGCCAGCAGGGACACCATGTAGTCTACTACTGACTACCTGTAGCCAAGCCAGCAGGGAACACCATGTAGTCTACTACTGACTACCTGTAGCCAAGCCAGCAGGGACACCGTGTAGTCTACTACTGACTACCTGTAGCCAAGCCAGCAGGGACACCATGTAGTCTACTACTGACTACCTGTAGCCAAGCCAGCAGGGACACCCATGACGTCTACTACTGACTACCTGTAGCCAAGCCAGCAGGGACACCATGTAGTCTACTACTGACTACCTGTAGCCAAGCCAGCAGGGACACCATGTAGTCTACTCTGAGCCAACCGCAGGGAACCATGTAGTCTACTAACTGACTACCTGTAGCCAAGCCAGCAGGGACACCATGTAGTCTACTACTGACTACCTGTAGCCAAGCCAGCAGGGACACCATGTAGTCTACTACTGACTACCTGTAGCCAAGCCAGCAGGGACACCATGTAGTCTACTACTGACTACCTGTAGCCAAGCCAGCAGGGGACACCATGTAGTCTACTACTGACTACCTGTAGCCAAGCCAGCAGGGACACCATGTAGTCTACTACTGACTACCTGTAGCCAAGCCAGCAGGGACACCATGTAGTCTACTACTGACTACCTGTAGCCAAGCCAGCAGGGACACCATGTAGTCTACTACTGACTACCTGTAGCCAAGCCAGCAGGGACACCATGTAGTCTACTACTGACTACCTGTAGCCAAGCCAGCAGGGACACCATGTAGTCTACTACTGACTACCTGTAGCCAAGCCAGCAGGGACACCATGTAGTCTACTACTGACTACTGTAGCCAAGCCAGCAGGGACACCATGTAGTCTACTACTGACTACCTGTAGCCAAGCCAGCAGGGACACCATGTAGTCTACTACTGACTACCTGTAGCCAAGCCAGCAGGGACACCATGTAGTCTACTACTGACTACCTGTAGCCAAGCCAGCAGGGACACCATGTAGTCTACTACTGACTACCTGTAGCCAAGCCAGCAGGGACACCATGTAGTCTACTACTGACTACCTGTAGCCAAGCCAGCAGGGACACCATGACGTCTACTACTGACTACCTGTAGCCAAGCCAGCAGGGACACCATGTAGTCTACTACTGACTACCTGTAGCCAAGCCAGCAGGGACACCATGACGTCTACTACTGACTACCTGTAGCCAAGCCAGCAGGGACACCATGTAGTCTACTACTGACTACCTGTAGCCAAGCCAGCAGGGACACCATGTAGTCTACTACTGACTACCTGTAGCCAAGCCAGCAGGGACACCATGTAGTCTACTACTGACTACCTGTAGCCAAGCCAGCAGGGACACCATGTAGTCTACTACTGACTACCTGTAGCCAAGCCAGCAGGGACACCATGTAGTCTACTACTGACTACCTGTAGCCAAGCCAGCAGGGACACCATGTAGTCTACTACTGACTACCTGTAGCCAAGCCAGCAGGGACACCATGTAGTCTACTACTGACTACCTGTAGCCAAGCCAGCAGGGACACCATGTAGTCTACTACTGACTACCTGTAGCCAAGCCAGCAGGGACACCATGTAGTCTACTACTGACTACCTGTAGCCAAGCCAGCAGGGACACCATGTAGTCTACTACTGACTACCTGTAGCCAAGCCAGCAGGGACACCATGTAGTCTACTACTGACTACCTGTAGCCAAGCCAGCAGGGACACCATGACGTCTACTACTGACTACCTGTAGCCAAGCCAGCAGGGACACCATGTAGTCTACTACTGACTACCTGTAGCCAAGCCAGCAGGGACACCATTGTACGTCTACTACTGACTACCTGTAGCCAAGCCAGCAGGGACACCATGTACGTCTACTACTGACTACCTGTAGCCAAGCCAGCAGGGACACCATGTAGTCTACTACTGACTACCTGTAGCCAAGCCAGCAGGGACACCATGTAGTCTACTACTGACTACCTGTAGCCAAGCCAGCAGGGACACCATGTAGTCTACTACTGACTACCTGTAGCAAGCCAGCAGGGACACCATGTAGTCTACTACTGACTACCTGTAGCCAAGCCAGCAGGGACACCATGTAGTCTACTACTGACTACCTGTAGCCAAGCCAGCAGGGACACCATGTAGTCTACTACTGACTACCTGTAGCCAAGCCAGCAGGGACACCATGTAGTCTACTACTGACTACCTGTAGCCAAGCCAGCAGGGACACCATGTAGTCTACTACTGACTACCTGTAGCCAAGCCAGCAGGGACACCATGTAGTCTACTACTGACTACCTGTAGCCAAGCCAGCAGGGACACCATGTAGTCTACTACTGACTACCTGTAGCCAAGCCAGCAGGGACACCATGTAGTCTATACTGACTACCTGTAGCCAAGCCAGCAGGGACACCATGTAGTCTACTACTGACTACCTGTAGCCAAGCCAGCAGGGACACCATGTAGTCTACTACTGACTACCTGTAGCCAAGCCAGCAGGGACACCATGTAGTCTAATACTGACTACCTGTAGCCAAGCCAGCAGGGACACCATGTAGTCTACTACTGACTACCTGTAGCCAAGCCAGCAGGGACACCATGTAGTCTACTACTGACTACCTGTAGCCAAGCCAGCAGGGACACCATGTAGTCTACTACTGACTACCTGTAGCCAAGCCAGCAGGGACACCATGTAGTCTACTACTGACTACCTGTAGCCAAGCCAGCAGGGACACCATGTAGTCTACTACTGACTACCTGTAGCCAAGCCAGCAGGGACACCATGTAGTCTACTACTGACTACCTGTAGGCCAAGCCAGCAGGGACACCGTGTAGTCTACTACTGACTACCTGTAGCCAAGCCAGCAGGGACACCATGTAGTCTACTACTGACTACCTGTAGCCAAGCCAGCAGGGACACCATGTACGTCTACTACTGACTACCTGTAGCCAAGCCAGCAGGGACACCATGTAGTCTACTACTGACTACCTGTAGCCAAGCCAGCAGGGACACCATGTAGTCTACTACTGACTACCTGTAGCCAAGCCAGCAGGGACACCATGTAGTCTACTACTGACTACCTGTAGCCAAGCCAGCAGGGACACCATGTAGTCTACTACTGACTACCTGTAGCCAAGCCAGCAGGGACACCATGTAGTCTACTACTGACTACCTGTAGCCAAGCCAGCAGGGACACCATGTAGTCTACTACTGACTACCTGTAGCCAAGCCAGCAGGGACACCATGTAGTCTACTACTGACTACCTGTAGCCAAGCCAGCAGGGACACCATGTAGTCTACTACTGACTACCTGTAGCCAAGCCAGCAGGGACACCATGTAGTCTACTACTGACTACCTGTAGCCAAGCCAGCAGGGACACCATGTAGTCTACTACTGACTACCTGTAGCCAAGCCAGCAGGGAAACCATGTAGTCTACTACTGACTACCTGTAGCCAAGCCAGCAGGGACACCATGTAGTCTACTACTGACTACCTGTAGCCAAGCCAGCAGGGACACCATGTAGTCTACTACTGACTACCTGTAGCCAAGCCAGCAGGGACACCATGTAGTCTACTACTGACTACCTGTAGCCAAGCCAGCAGGGACACCATGTAGTCTACTACTGACTACCTGTAGCCAAGCCAGCAGGGACACCATGTAGTCTACTACTGACTACCTGTAGCCAAGCCAGCAGGGACACCATGTAGTCTACTACTGACTACCTGTAGCCAAGCCAGCAGGGACACCATGTACGTCTACTACTGACTACCTGTAGCCAAGCCAGCAGGGACACCATGTAGTCTACTACTGACTACCTGTAGCCAAGCCAGCAGGGACACCATGACGTCTACTACTGACTACCTGTAGCCAAGCCAGCAGGGACACCATGTAGTCTACTACTGACTACCTGTAGCCAAGCCAGCAGGGACACCATGTAGTCTACTACTGACTACCTGTAGCCAAGCCAGCAGGGACACCATGTAGTCTACTACTGACTACCTGTAGCCAAGCCAGCAGGGACACCATGTAGTCTACTACTGACTACCTGTAGCCAAGCCAGCAGGGACACCATGTAGTCTACTACTGACTACCTGTAGCCAAGCCAGCAGGGACACCATGTAGTCTACTACTGACTACCTGTAGCCAAGCCAGCAGGGACACCATGTAGTCTACTACTGACTACCTGTAGCCAAGCCAGCAGGGACACCATGTAGTCTACTACTGACTACCTGTAGCCAAGCCAGCAGGGACACCATGTAGTCTACTACTGACTACCTGTAGCCAAGCCAGCAGGGACACCATGTAGTCTACTACTGACTACCTGTAGCCAAGCCAGCAGGGACACCATGTAGTCTACTACTGACTACCTGTAGCCAAGCCAGCAGGGACACCATGTAGTCTACTACTGACTACCTGTAGCCAAGCCAGCAGGGACACCATGTAGTCTACTACTGACTACCTGTAGCCAAGCCAGCAGGGACACCATGTAGTCTACTACTGACTACCTGTAGCCAAGCCAGCAGGGACACCATGTAGTCTACTACTGACTACCTGTAGCCAAGCCAGCAGGGACACCATGTAGTCTACTACTGACTACCTGTAGCCAAGCCAGCAGGGACACCATGTAGTCTACTACTGACTACCTGTAGCCAAGCCAGCAGGGACACCATGTAGTCTACTACTGACTACCTGTAGCCAAGCCAGCAGGGACACCATGTAGTCTACTACTGACTACCTGTAGCAAGCCAGCAGGGACACCATGTAGTCTACTACTGACTACCTGTAGCCAAGCCAGCAGGGACACCATGTAGTCTACTACTGACTACCTGTAGCCAAGCCAGCAGGGACACCATGTAGTCTACTACTGACTACCTGTAGCCAAGCCAGCAGGGACACCATGTAGTCTACTACTGACTACCTGTAGCCAAGCCAGCAGGGACACCATGTAGTCTACTACTGACTACCTGTAGCCAAGCCAGCAGGGACACCATGTAGTCTACTACTGACTACCTGTAGCCAAGCCAGCAGGGACACCATGTAGTCTACTACTGACTACCTGTAGCCAAGCCAGCAGGGACACCATGTAGTCTACTACTGACTACCTGTAGCCAAGCCAGCAGGGACACCATGTAGTCTACTACTGACTACCTGTAGCCAAGCCAGCAGGGACACCATGTAGTCTACTACTGACTACCTGTAGCCAAGCCAGCAGGGACACCATGTAGTCTAATACTGACTACCTGTAGCCAAGCCAGCAGGGACACCATGTAGTCTACTACTGACTACCTGTAGCCAAGCCAGCAGGGACACCATGTAGTCTACTACTGACTACCTGTAGCCAAGCCAGCAGGGACACCATGTAGTCTACTACTGACTACCTGTAGCCAAGCCAGCAGGGACACCATGTAGTCTACTACTGACTACCTGTAGCCAAGCCAGCAGGGACACCATGTAGTCTAATACTGACTACCTGTAGCCAAGCCAGCAGGGACACCATGTAGTCTAATACTGACTACCTGTAGCCAAGCCAGCAGGGACACCATGAAGTCTACTACTGACTACCTGTAGCCAAGCCAGCAGGGACACCATGTAGTCTACTACTGACTACCTGTAGCCAAGCCAGCAGGGACACCATGGAGTCTACTACTGACTACCTGTAGCCAAGCCAGCAGGGACACCATGTAGTCTACTACTGACTACCTGTAGCCAAGCCAGCAGGGACACCATGTAGTCTACTACTGACTACCTGTAGCCAAGCCAGCAGGGACACCATGTAGTCTACTACTGACTACCTGTAGCCAAGCCAGCAGGGACACCATGTAGTCTACTACTGACTACCTGTAGCCAAGCCAGCAGGGACACCATGGAGTCTACTACTGACTACCTGTAGCCAAGCCAGCAGGGACACCATGACGTCTACTACTGACTACCTGTAGCCAAGCCAGCAGGGACACCATGTAGTCTACTACTGACTACCTGTAGCCAAGCCAGCAGGGACACCATGTAGTCTACTACTGACTACCTGTAGCCAAGCCAGCAGGGACACCATGGAGTCTACTACTGACTACCTGTAGCCAAGCCAGCAGGGACACCATGACGTCTACTACTGACTACCTGTAGCCAAGCCAGCAGGGACACCATGTAGTCTACTACTGACTACCTGTAGCCAAGCCAGCAGGGACACCATGTAGTCTACTACTGACTACCTGTAGCCAAGCCAGCAGGGACACCATGACGTCTACTACTGACTACCTGTAGCCAAGCCAGCAGGGACACCATGAAGTCTACTACTGACTACCTGTAGCCAAGCCAGCAGGGACACCATGAAGTCTACTACTGACTACCTGTAGCCAAGCCAGCAGGGACACGATGAAGTCTACTACTGACTACCTGTAGCCAAGCCAGCAGGGACACCATGACGTCTACTACTGACTACCTGTAGCCAAGCCAGCAGGGACACCATGATGTCTACTACTGACTACCTGTAGCCAAGCCAGCAGGGACACCATGATGTCTACTATTGACTACCTGTAGCCAAGCCAGCAGGGACATGATGAAGTCTACTACTGACTACCTGTACCAAGCCAGCAGGGACACCATGAAGTCTAATACTGACTACCTGTAGCCAAGCCAGCAGGGACACCATGCAGTCTAATACTGACAACCTGTAGCCAAGCCAGCAGGGACACCATGCAGTCTAATACTGACTACCTGTAGCCAAGCCAGCAGGGACACCATGAAGTCTACTACTGACTACCTGTAGCCAAGCCAACAGGGACACCATGCAGTCTACTACTGACTACCTGTAGCCAAGCCAACAGGGACACCATGATGTCCACTACTGACTACCTGTAGCCAAGCCAGCAGGGACAACATGATGTCTACTACTGACTACCTGTAGCCAAGCCAGCAGGGACACCATGACGTCTAATACTGACTACCTGTAGCCAAGCCAGCAGGGACACCATGTAGTCTACTACTGACTACCTGTAGCCAAGCCAGCAGGGACACCATGTAGTCTACTACTGACTACCTGTAGCCAAGCCAGCAGGGACACCATGTAGTCTACTACTGACTACCTGTAGCCAAGCCAGCAGGGACACCATGGAGTCTACTACTGACTACCTGTAGCCAAGCCAGCAGGGACACCATGACGTCTACTACTGACTACCTGTAGCCAAGCCAGCAGGGACACCATGTAGTCTACTACTGACTACCTGTAGCCAAGCCAGCAGGGACACCATGTAGTCTACTACTGACTACCTGTAGCCAAGCCAGCAGGGACACCATGGAGTCTACTACTGACTACCTGTAGCCAAGCCAGCAGGGACACCATGACGTCTACTACTGACTACCTGTAGCCAAGCCAGCAGGGACACCATGTAGTCTACTACTGACTACCTGTAGCCAAGCCAGCAGGGACACCATGTAGTCTACTACTGACTACCTGTAGCCAAGCCAGCAGGGACACCATGACGTCTACTACTGACTACCTGTAGCCAAGCCAGCAGGGACACCATGAAGTCTACTACTGACTACCTGTAGCCAAGCCAGCAGGGACACCATGAAGTCTACTACTGACTACCTGTAGCCAAGCCAGCAGGGACACGATGAAGTCTACTACTGACTACCTGTAGCCAAGCCAGCAGGGACACCATGACGTCTACTACTGACTACCTGTAGCCAAGCCAGCAGGGACACCATGATGTCTACTACTGACTACCTGTAGCCAAGCCAGCAGGGACACCATGATGTCTACTATTGACTACCTGTAGCCAAGCCAGCAGGGACATGATGAAGTCTACTACTGACTACCTGTACCAAGCCAGCAGGGACACCATGAAGTCTAATACTGACTACCTGTAGCCAAGCCAGCAGGGACACCATGCAGTCTAATACTGACAACCTGTAGCCAAGCCAGCAGGGACACCATGCAGTCTAATACTGACTACCTGTAGCCAAGCCAGCAGGGACACCATGAAGTCTACTACTGACTACCTGTAGCCAAGCCAACAGGGACACCATGCAGTCTACTACTGACTACCTGTAGCCAAGCCAACAGGGACACCATGATGTCCACTACTGACTACCTGTAGCCAAGCCAGCAGGGACAACATGATGTCTACTACTGACTACCTGTAGCCAAGCCAGCAGGGACACCATGACGTCTAATACTGACTACCTGTAGCCAAGCCAGCAGGGACACCATGAAGTCTACTACTGACTACCTGTAGCCAAGCCAGCAGGGACACCATGAAGTCTACTACTGACTACCTGTAGCCAAGCCAGCAGGGACATCATGAAGTCTACTACTGACTACCTGTAGCCAAGCCAGCAGGGACACCATGACGTCTAATACTGACTACCTGTAGCCAAGCCAGCAGGGACACCATGAAGTCTACTACTGACTACCTGTAGCCAAGCCAGCAGGGACACCATGAAGTCTACTACTGACTACCTGTAGCCAAGCCAGCAGGGACACCATGCAATCTACTACTGACTACCTGTAGCCAAGCCAGCACGGACACCATGAAGTCTACTACTGACTACCTGTAGCCAAGCCAGCAGGGACACCATGAAGTCTACTACTGACTACCTGTAGCCAAGCCAGCAGGGACATCATGAAGTCTACTACTGACTACCTGTAGCCAAGCCAGCAAGGACACCATGACATCTACTACTGACTACCTGTAGCCAAGCCAGCAGGGACACCATGAAGTCTACTACTGACTACCTGTAGCCAAGCCAGCAGGGACACCATGAAGTCTACTACTGACTACCTGTAGCCAAGCCAGCACGGACACCATGCAGTCTACTACTGACTACCTGTAGCCAAGCCAGCAAGGACACCATGCAGTCTAATACTGACTACCTGTAGCCAAGCCAGCAGGGACACCATGAAGTATACTACTGAGATAGTAATGAACAGGGGTGTTAGATCACAGAGAGAGAGCGAGGGCAGAATACTGAGAGAAAAAGGCTGGAGAAGAGGGGATGACAGTGGGGGATTGTCTGCATTAAGAAATGTCATTCGTTTTGTTCTCAGGGTCTCACTTAAAAACAGACGCTGTACCTCTATCTCTCTTCTCCCTCTTCCTCTATCAGCCCTGCCTCTCGTCTCTGCCTCCTTCACCCCTCCCTCCCTATCTCTCCTTTCCCTGCACCCCCCCAGGCTTATACAACTCAACAGTGGAGTCACTGCAGCCAATATTCACTGGTATCAGGTTGGGCTCAATTCCAATTAAATACAATCCAGCAAGTATGAGTTAAAGACAGAACTGACCCCAACTCCGTAGCCAGACAGTCCATCTGTGTAAGGATTAAATAGGGCAACTGGTCATCAAATTCATTTAATAACACGCTGTTAAATTAATCTGACAGACTCCATCAGACAGAGATATTCTGTTAAATTAATCTGACAGACTCCATCAGACAGAGATATTCTGTTAAATTAATCTGACAGACTCCATCAGACAGAGATATTCTGTTAAATTAATCTGACAGACTCCATCAGACAGAGATATTCTGTTAAATTAATCTGACAGAGACTCCATCAGACAGAGACAGAGATATACTGTTAAATTAACCTGACAGAGACTCCATCAGGCAGAGACTCCATCAGACAGAGATATTCTGTTAAATTAATCTGACAGACTCCATCAGACAGAGATATTCTGCTAAATTAATCTGACAGAGACTCCATCAGACAGAGATATTCTGATAAATTAATCTGACAGAGACTCCATCAGACAGAGATATTCTGTTAAATTAATCTGACAGACTCCATCAGACAGAGATATTCTGTTAAATTAATCTGACAGACTCCATCAGACAGAGATATTCTGTTAAATTAATCTGAGAGACTCCATCAGACAGAGACAGAGATATTCTGTTAAATTAATCTGACAGAGACTCCATCAGACAGAGATATTCTGTTGATTAATCTGACTGAGACTCCATCAGACAGAGATATTCTGATAAATTAATCTGACAGAGACTCCATCAGACAGAGATATTCTGTTAAATTAATCTGACAGAGACTCCATCAGACAGAGATATTCTGTTAAATTAATCTGACAGAGACTCCATCAGACAGAGATATTCTGATAAATTAATCTGACAGAGACTCCATCAGACAGAGATATTCTGTTAAATTAATCTGACAGACTCCATCAGACAGAGATATTCTGTTAAATTAATCTGACAGACTCCATCAGACAGAGATATTCTGTTAAATTAATCTGAGAGACTCCATCAGACAGAGACAGAGATATTCTGTTAAATTAATCTGACTGAGACTCCATCAGACAGAGATATTCTGATAAATTAATCTGACAGAGACTCCATCAGACAGAGATATTCTGTTAAATTAATCTGACAGAGACTCCATCAGACAGAGATATTCTGTTAAAACTTCTTATGGCTTGAATCCCGCTAACGGGATCGATATGACAACAGCCAGTGAAAGTGCAGGGCGCCAATTTCAAAACAACAGAAATCTCATTATTAAAATTCCTCAAACATAGAAGTATTTTACACCATTTTAAAAGATAAACTTGTTGTTAATCCCACCACAGTGTCCGATTTCAAAAAGGCTTTACGACGTAAGCACACCAAACGATTATGTTAGGTCTGCACCTAGTCAATGAAAAACACAGCCATTTTTCCAGCCAAAGAGAGGAGTCACAAAAAGCAGAAATAGAGATCAAATTAATCACTAACCTTTGATGATCTTCATCAGATGATACTCATAGGACTTCATGTTACACAATACATGTATGTTTTGTTTGATAAAGTTCATATACAAAATATGAGTTTACATTGGCGCGTTGTTTAGTAGTTCCAAAACATCCGGTGATTTTGCAGAAAGCCACATCAATTTACAGAAATACTCATAATAAACATTGATAAAAGATACAACTATTAGGCATGGAATTATAGATACACTTCTCCTTAATGCAACCGCTGTGTCAGATTTCAAAAAGCTTTACCCGAAAAACCACACCATGCAATAATCTGAGTACAGCGCTCAGACAACAAATCAAGCCATACAGATATCCGCCATGTTGTGGAGTCAACAAAGTCAGAAATAGCATTATAAATATAAACTTACCTTTGATGATCTTCATCAGAATGCACTCCCAGGAATTCCAGTTCCACAATAAATATTTGATTTGTTTGATAAAGTCCATCATTTATGTCCAAATACCTCCTTTTTTTGGCGTGTTTAGCCCAGTAATCCAAATGCTCAATGCGCGATTGCTTAGTTCAGACGAAAAGTCAAAAAGTTATATTACAGTTCGTAGAAACATATCAAACGATGTATAGAATCAATCTTTAAGACGTTTTTATCATAAATCTTCAATAATGTTCCAACCGGAGAATTCCTTTGTCTTCAGAAATGCAATGGAACTCAAGCTAACTCTCAAAGGAGGTATTTGGACATAAATGATGGACTTTATCAAACAAATCAAACATTTATTGTGGAACTGGGATTCCTGGGAGTTCCAAAACAGACCAGCTCATGCCACTCTGCCAAACCACTGACTCATTCAGCTCCCATTCCCCTTCTTCACAGTAGAAGCATCAAACAAGGTTCTAAAGACTGTTGACATGTAGTGGAAGCCTTGGGAAGTGCAATTTGACCCCATAGACGCTGTACATTCAATAGGCAAAGAGTTGAACAACTACAAACCTCAGATTTCCCACTTCCTGGTTGGATTTTTCTCAGGTTTCTACCTGCCATATGAGTTCTGTTATACTCACAGACATCATTCAAACAGTTTTAGAAACTTCAGAGTGTTTTCTATCCAAATCGACCAATAATATGCATATATTAGCAACTGAGCCTGAGTAGCAGGCAGTTTACTCTGGGCACCTTATTCATCCAAGCTACTCAATACTGCCCCCAGCCATAACAAGTGTATTTAATCTGGCAGAGACTCCATCAGACCGAGATATTCTCTTAAATTCATCTGACAGAGACTCCAACAGACAGAGATATTCTGTTAAATTCATCAGACAGAGATATTCTGTTAAATTCATCAGACAGAGATAGCGATATTAGCCCTATTACAGGGGCTGAGTCACTGGCTTGCTGGGGCTCTCTCATGCCGTCCCTGGAGGGGGTGCGTCACCTGAGTGGGTTGATTCAATGTTGTGGTCATCCTGTCTGGGTTGGCGCCCCCCCTTGGGTTGTGCCGTGGCGGAGATCTTTGTGGGCTATACTCAGCCTTGTCTCAGGATGGTAAGTTGGTGGTTGAAGATATCCCTCTAGTGGTGTGGGGGCTGTGCTTTGGCAAAGTGGGTGGGGTTATATCCTTCCTGTTTGGCCCTGTCCGGGGGTGTCCTCGGATGGGGCCACAGTGTCTCCTGTCTCAGCCTCCAGTATTTATGCTGCAGTAGTTTATGTGTCGGGGGGCTGGGGTCAGTTTGTTATATCTGGAGTACTTCTCCTGTCCTATTCGGTGTCCTGTGTGAATCTAAGTGTGCGTTCTCTAATTCTCTCCTTCTCTCTTTCTTTCTCTCTCTCGGAGGACCTGAGCCCTAGGACCATGCCCCAGGACTACCTGACATGATGACTCCTTGCTGTCCCCAGTCCACCTGGCCATGCTGCTGTTCCAGTTTCAACTGACCTGAGCCCTAGGACCATGCCCCAGGACTACCTGACATGATGACTCCTTGCTGTCCCCAGTCCACCTGGCCATGCTGCTGTTCCAGTTTCAACTGACCTGAGCCCTAGGACCATGCCCCAGGACTACCTGACATGATGACTCCTTGCTGTCCCCAGTCCACCTGTCCATGCTGCTGCTCCAGTTTCAACTTCCACCTGACTGTGCTGCTGCTCCAATTTCAACTGTTCTGCCTTATTATTATTCGACCATGCTGGTCATTTATGAACATTTGAACATCTTGGCCATGTTCTGTTATAATCTCCACCCGGCACAGCCAGAAGAGGACCGGCCACCCCACATAGCCTGGTTCCTCTCTAGGTTTCTTCCTAGGTATTGGCCTTTCTAGGGAGTTTTTCCTAGCCACCGTGCTTCTACACCTGCATTGCTTGCTGTTTGGGGTTTTAGGCTGGGTTTCTGTACAGCACTTTGAGATATCAGCTGATGTACGAAGGGCTATATAAATAAATTTGATTTGATTTGATATTAGAGAAAGATAATGGAAAGATTGTTAGAAAATACGAAAATGTGACAAGTCCAAATTGTGTGTATATTTATTATAGGCGCTGTAAAGGGAGTTGATTCTTCTGAGCTTTGTATTTCATATGATGTTCATGTAGGAGGAGTCGGGTGCTGCCATCGATGAATCTCTCTGTTGAATAAGTTTATCTTCAATAAATCATGATCATCTTATTCAAGCAGAGAGCCTTGGAAGAAGATGAAATTACATCTGTTATGAGTTTTACTGAAATAGGTGCTCTGCCAACTAACTACTTTGACTGAGGCAGAGGGCTTTATACACACACAACCACACACACACGCAAGCACACACACGCACACACACACACATATATATATAAAGACAGACACAAACATACACACATAAAGATACACACACACACAACCACACACACACGCAAACACGCACACACACACACACACACACATATAAAGACAGACACAAACATACACACATAAAGATACGCACACACACACATAAAAAAACACACACACACACACATAGATACACACACACACACACATAAAAACACACACACACACATAGATACACACACACACACATAAAAAAACACACACACACATAGATACACACACACACTGATCTAAATGGGGGGTTGAGATACACATGTCTTGTAGCCACTGGACTGTCAGGGCTCCGCAGCTGTGGACTCTGAATTACACATGTCTTGTAGCCACTGGACTGTCAGGGCTCCGCGGCTGTGGACTCTGAATTCCACATGTCCATTACAGACACACATGAACACATGTTTTACATATGTGTGGCCCCAGCAGGAACTGAGCCGACTATCCTGGGGTTGCATCATGATCTACCAGCTGAGACTTCAGTACGTCGGGTTTTTATAGACAGTTAAGCAAGGTCAACCCTGGTACAGCACCACCTCTGTCCAGCACCCTGTCTTTAAAGATGGAGAGAGAGAGAGAGAGAGAGAGAGAGAGAGAGAGAGAGAGAGAGAGAGAGAGAGAGAGAGAAGGAGATGAAGAGAGAGAGAGAGAGAGAAAGGGGGAGAGATAAACAGAGAAACAGAGAGAAACAGAGAGAAACAGAGAAACAGAGAAACAGAGAGAAACAGAGAAACAGAGAAACAGAGAGAAACAGAGAGAAACAGAGAAACAGAGAAACAGAGAGAAGCAGAGAAACAGAGAAACAGAGAGAAACAGAGAAACAGAGAAACAGAGAGAAACAGAGAGAAACAGAGAGAAACAGAGAAACAGAGAGAAACAGAGAAACAGAGAAACAGAGAGAAGCAGAGAAACAGAGAAACAGAGAGAAACAGAGAAACAGAGAAACAGAGAAACAGAGAAACAGAGAAACAGAGAAACAGAGAGAAACAGAGAAACAGAGAGAAACAGAGAAACAGAGAAACAGAGAAACAGAGAGAACAGAGAAACAGAGAAACAGAGAGAAACAGAGAGAAACAGAGAGAAACAGAGAGAAACAGAGAAACAGAGAAACAGAGAAACAGAGAGAAACAGAGAAACAGAGAACAGAGAGAAACAGAGAGAAACAGAGAAACAGAGAAACAGAGAAACAGAGAGAAACAGAGAAACAGAGAAACAGAGAGAAACAGAGAGAAACAGAGAGAAACAGAGAAACAGAGAAACAGAGAAACAGAGAAACAGAGAGAAGCAGAGAAACAGAGAAACAGAGAGAAACAGAGAAACAGAGAAACAGAGAAACAGAGAAACAGAGAAACAGAGAAACAGATAAACAGAGAGAAACAGAGAAACAGAGAAACAGAGAAACAGAGAAACAGAGAAACAGAGAGAAGCAGAGAAACAGAGAAACAGATAAACAGAGAAACAGATAAACAGAAACATGGGCTGTATCTTCTCTTCCCTGCTGCATATTTTC
>NW_022261978.1:5253488-5268488 GCF_002021735.2 Oncorhynchus kisutch | reverse complement strand
AACAAGCTAGCTGCGTTTTACACTTAGTTCATTATCTAGCTAGCTAACTAGCTAACTGCAATTGTCATAAACCATTATTATCTAGCTAGCTACAGTAGCTAAATATCTGACAGATGTAAAGTAAGCAGGATCGTGGCATGTCAGAAACAATGCATGTTAGCTAGCTAGCTGCTGTTAGCTATAGCACACTAGCTAGCTGATGTTAGCTATAGCACACTAGCTAGCTGATGTTCGCTATAGCACACTAGCTAGCTGATGTTAGCTGTAGCACACTAGCTAGCTAACAAGCTAATGCCTACAGATATAACTCGGCAGTGAAGCGTGAAAGTGATACTTTCAGAATGAAGGTTATTCTTCTACAATGAATAGGGTTGTCATCATTCACTACCTCGTCTGTGTGTGTGTGTCTGTGTGTGTGCTTGTGTGCGTGCATGCGTGCGTGTGCATGCATGTGTACGCGTGTGTGTGTTATGTATTGCTAATCACCTTATTGGAAGCAGTTTGGCTGAAAAATTAGCCCAGCCTCAATCACAGGCTGTGTCTGGCTAAGCTAGCAGCTAACTACAGTCAAATAAGGAGCATCTTATCGTTGATGTCATGATGGAATGAGTCGAGGTAGCGATTGTTAGTGAAATTATGCGTGGTGCCATAATATAAATATTAGCTATAAATTCACATCGATGCCATGTCATTGGTCGTAACCATTGACGTTCATATTTTTGGTGTCTACTAGTTCCACTCGTTTCTTGACAGGTGTCTCAAGTAAAATATAATAATATAACAGACAATATTAAAGAATGGGACAAAGTGAATATAAGTTGGTACTTGCATCTGTAGCAGTTTGTATGAATTTGAGTGGTTAAGTACTATACATGCGTGCTGAATATAACAGTGTAGACCTTACTGTGAAATGCTAACTTATAAGCCCTGAACCAACCATGCAGTTCAAGAAATATTTACTAAATAAACTAAAGTACAAAATAAAATAAAAAGCAACACAATAAATAACAATAACGAGGCTATATACAAGGGGTACCGGTACCGAGTCAATGTGCGGGGGTAGTGGAGGTAATGTTGACAGAACGGCTGCGAGACAGAGAAACTGTTGCTGTTCTCCCAGCTAAGGTTTTGCTTCCGGAACCACTGAAGACCCCAGTATTCAGTCAGGAAGCTTGAAGAGGACGTGTGTCACCATCTAGGCCCATGTCACAGCATGCTGTGGCCTGATAGGGAGATGACAATACATGTATTATGTACCTTGCATTACCAAAGCCATGTTCACTGCACATGTTGCTGAACAATTCAACCCTTTTGTTATAGTGTCATTGATTTGGAAATTCACATACAAATACTCATAGACTGTAATACCTCTCGGGTCCTGTGGGGAAAGACTGGCATTGGGCAACATCTTTCTTCCCGGGCCTGTATTCACAGTGTCTTCAGAGTGGGACTAGTGATCTAGGACCAGCTCCCCCTTGTCCATGTAATCATATTCATTGTGATATGAAAGGCAAAACATATCCTAAAATCAGCACTCCTAATCTGAGATGCTTTGTGAATTCCCGAGACCTGATCTGTCTGCATGCTGTCCCTATCTGTCTGCATTCAGATCTCACCTGTCTGCATGCTGTCCTTATCTGTCTGCATTCAGCTCTCACCTGTCTGCATGCTGTCCTGATCTGTCTGCATGCTGTCCTGATCTGTCTGCATGCTGTCCTGATCTGTCTGCATGCTGCTTTCTAGTGATCTAACTCTCTCTTCATCTGAAACGCAACAACACCAAAAACATGAATAAGAATTAGCCTAGTCATTCAGTAACTTAGTTTACTAATGAAACACTCAATTCAAGCCTATTCAGACAAATGATACCCAAACAACAGCCTATTTGCAGTGAAATCTTTAGGAGCATTGTTTTCTCACCAGTGCATGAATAAACAAGCAGAGGAACAAAGTAGGTTGAAAAAAAGTGTTCACAATAGTCAAAATTATAGCAAGCAAATATATAGTTGTTATTTTTCTGGAAACCTAGCTACAGTCCACTTAGCTAGCTAAGGTGGTGAACTCAGACTGGTGGTGGGAGTTAGATAGCATTAGGTAACTCTCCCCCAGCAGGTTCAATCTAGCTAGCTAGCTAAGGTGGTGAACTCAGACTGGTGGTGGGAGTTAGATAGCATTAGGTAACTCTCCCCCAGCAGGTTCAATCTAGCTAGCTAGCTAAGGTGGTGAACTCAGACTGGTGGTGGGAGTTAGATAGCATTAGGTAACTCTCCCCCAGCAGGTTCATTCTAGCTAGCTAGCTAAGGTGGTGAACTCAGACTGGTGGTGGGAGTTAGATAGCATTAGGTAACTCTCCCCCAGCTGGTTCAATCTAGCTAGCTAGCTAAGGTGGTGAACTCAGACTGGTGGTGGGAGTTAGATAGCATTAGGTAACTCTCCCCCAGCAGGTTCAATCTAGCTAGCTAGCTAAGGTGGTGAACTCAGACTGGTGGTGGGAGTTAGATAGCATTAGTAGGTAACTCTCCCCCAGCTAGCTAGCTAATGACCTATCAACTTTATCAATCAGATGGATCGCTTAGCAAGCATAGCTATTCATTTTCCTCTAGCATCTAAAGTTTCCTGACACAGCTTGCCAGTCACTAGTAACGTGGGCTGAATGAGTCAGAAGCCAGCTGGCAATGCCAAGGTCAAGGCTTTTTGTCAACAAACATCTTATACACGTATTAAATATACAGTTACCTTCAAGCAGACCACAGTAGTTTTATTCTAGGACTTCAGGCAGAGGAGTAATAGCTACTTGTTTGTAGAACCGGCGTCTTCGCCAGATGTTGTCCCCAGTCAGCTCCAGTCTTCACCAGATGTTGTCCCCAGTCAGCTCCAGTCTTCACCAGATGTTGTCCCCAGTCAGCTCCAGTCTTCACCAGATGTTGTCCCCAGTCAGCTCCAGTCTTCACCAGATGTTGTCCCCAGTCAGCTCCAGTCTTCACCAGTTGTTGTCCCCAGTCAGCTCCAGTCTTCACCAGATGTTGTCTACAAGGGGTGTACATTCTATTTCTATTGGCAAATTTAACCCCACAAACCCTAACTGGAAACCTGGAAACCTAACCCTAAACCTAAACCCTAAAATAGCATTTCAACAAATTCAGATTTTTCAAAAAGTTATTGTTTTCCTACTTTTGCAGGACATTCATAACTTATTGGTGACAGGGGGCAGTATTTTCACGTCCGGATGAAATGCATGCCCAAATTCAACTGCCTGCTGCTCATCCCCAGAAGATAAGATATGCATATCATTAGTAGATTTGGATAGAAAACACTCTGAAGTTTCTAAAACTGCTTGAATCATGTCTGTGAGTATGACAGAACTTATTTAGCAAGCGAAACCCCGAGGACAAACCATTCAGATAAAAAAAAAATTGAGGTCACTCTCTTTTCAATGGGTTTCATTGGGAATCCAGGTTTCTAAGGGACCTTCTTGCAGTTCCTATCGCTTCCACTGGATGTCAACAGTCTTTAGAAATTGTTTGAGGTTATTCCTAAAGTAATGATGAAGTACGGCCATCTTGAACGAGGGTCACTTGAAGTGTACTGTTAGATAGAGGCGCGTGACCAGGAAGCGTGCTATAGTTTGTTTTCCTCCTGTATTGAACACGGATCAAAAAATACCTAAAGTTGTATTACAAAATGTGTTGGAAATGTTTTGGCAAAGTTTACAGGTAACTTTTGAGATATTTTGTAGTGACATTGAGCAAGTTGGAACCAAAGTTTTTCTGGATCAAACGCGCCAAATAAATGGACATTTTGGATATATATCGACGGAATTAATCGAACAAAAGGACCATTTGTGATGTTTATGGGACATATTGGAGTGCCAACAAAAGAAGCTCGTCAAAGGTAAGGCATGTTTTATATTTTTGTTTCTGCGTTTTGTGTCGCGCCCTGCAGGGTTGAAATATGTTTTCTCTCTTTGTTTACAATGGTGCTATCCTCAGATAATAGCATCGTTTGCTCTCGCCGAAAAGCCTTTTTGAAATCTGACATGTTGGGTGGATTCACAACAAGCGTAGCTTTAATTTGCTATCTTGTGTGATTTAATGAAAGTTTGATTTTTATAGTCATTTATTTGAATTTGGAGCTCTGCATTTTCCCTGGCTTTTGGCCAGGTGGGACGTCCCACATATCCCAGAGAGGTTTTAAGGTGAAACGTTAGGACATTGGGGTTCTGATAATGTAGGAAAACAATTGCACACACACACGCACACAGACACACACACTCATAAAGTCAATGACAATATGCCACTGGGACAAATATTTTTGCGTCATCTTCACATTGTGAAGTCAGCTAATTAAACAAGATAAACCAACGCTCTCCCTCTTTCTCCCTCTCTCTACTTCCATCACCCCCTCCTTCTCCCTCTTTTTCTTTCTCTCTGTCTCTCTGTCTCTCTGTCTCTCTCTCTCTCTCACTCTCTCTCCCTCTCTCTACTACCCTCTCCCCCTCTTCCTCTTCTTCTCTATCTCTCAATTCAATTCACTTCAATTAAATTTGCTTTATTGGCATGACGTAACAATGTACATATTGCCAAAGCTTACTTTGAATAATAACAATATTAAGATAAAATTAAGAATAAAAAATGTCAACGGGACAACAGTAACAACAATAACCAAGGGTCAAAATAACCTTACACTGAACAATAACAATAACCAAGGGTCAAAATAACCTTACACTGAACAATAACAATAACCAAGGGTCAAAATAACCTTACACTGAACAGTAACAACAATAACCAAGGGTCAAAATAACCTTACACTGAACAATAACAATAACCAAGGGTCAAAATAACCTTACACTGAACAGTAACAACAATAACCAAGGGTCAAAATAACCTTACACTGAACAATAACAATAACCAAGGGTCAAAATAACCTTACACTGAACAATAACAATAACCAAGGGTCAAAATAACCTTACACTGAACAATAACAATAACCAAGGGTCAAAATAACCTTACACTGAACAATAACAATAACCAAGGGTCAAAATAACCTTACACTGAACAATAACAATAACCAAGGGTCAAAATAACCTTACACTGAACAATAACAATAACCAAGGGTCAAAATAACCTTACACTGAACAATAACAATAACCAAGGGTCAAAATAACCTTACACTGAACAGTAACAATAACCAAGGGTCAAAATAACCTTACACTGAACAATAACAATAACCAAGGGTCAAAATAACCTTACACTGAACAATAACAATAACCAAGGGTCAAAATAACCTTACACTGAACAATAACAATAACCAAGGGTCAAAATAACCTTACACTGAACAATAACAATAACCAAGGGTCAAAATAACCTTACACTGAACAATAACAATAACCAAGGGTCAAAATAACCTTACACTGAACAATAACAATAACCAAGGGTCAAAATAACCTTACACTGAACAGTAACAATAACCAAGGGTCAAAATAACCTTACACTGAACAATAACAATAACCAAGGGTCAAAATAACCTTACACTGAACAATAACAATAACCAAGGGTCAAAATAACCTTACACTGAACAATAACAATAACCAAGGGTCAAAATAACCTTACACTGAACAATAACAATAACCAAGGGTCAAAATAACCTTACACTGAACAATAACAATAACCAAGGGTCAAAATAACCTTACACTGAACAATAACAATAACCAAGGGTCAAAATAACCTTACACTGAACAATAACAATAACCAAGGGTCAAAATAACCTTACACTGAACAATAACAATAACCAAGGGTCAAAATAACCTTACACTGAACAATAACAATAACCAAGGGTCAAAATAACCTTACACTGAACAATAACAATAACCAAGGGTCAAAATAACCTTACACTGAACAGTAACAATAACCAAGGGTCAAAATAACCTTACACTGAACAATAACAATAACCAAGGGTCAAAATAACCTTACACTGAACAATAACAATAAGCATATAGTAGAGGACAAGTTGATTGGTCTGTCAGTCACCTGTCCTCATCTTAAGGCAGGCAGCAATGTAGTGCGCTGCCAACCCACAGCTCTCTGCGTCCTCCCCCAGCAGGACGGGTCCTCATCAGAGAGGTCTTTGTTACAAATTTGGGGAAATGACACTCTCTAATTGTTTTATATTTTTTTTACATTTTGTCAGGAAATGCAGTGTAACGGTCGTCGGTGGAAGGAGGTGAGGACCAAAGTGCAGCGTGGTTCATGTTCATGTTATTTATTTAAAGAAACAAAAAGCACAACCGTGGTTCATGTCCATGTTATTCATTTAAAGAAACAAAAAGCACAACCGTGGTTCATGTCCATGTTATTCATTTAAAGAAACAAAAAGCACAACCGTGGTTCATGTCCATGTTATTCATTTAAACAAACAAAGAAACTAAAAGCACAAACGCTCCGTCAGGTGCAAACCACACTAAACAGAACATATAAACCACACTAAACAGAACATATAAACCACACTAAACAGAACATATAAACCACACTAAACAGAACATATAAACCACACTAAACAGAACATATAAACCACACTAAACAGAACATATAAACCACACTAAACAGAACATATAAACCACACTAAACAGAACATATAAACACCCACAACTCAAGGGTGAAACGTTGACATTCACTCAATTAGTATTTGGTAGCACTGCCTTTAAATTGTTTCACTTAGGTCAAACATTTTGGGTAGCCTTCCACAAGCTTCCAAATACTTATTTTCCACCATAATTTGCAAATAAAGTCATTAAAAATGTGATTTTCAGGATTTTTTTTCTCATTTTGTCTGTCATAGTTGAAGTGTACCTATGATGAAAATTACAGGCCTCTCTCATCTTTTTAAGTGGGAGAACTTGCACAATTGGTGGCTGACTAAATACTTTTTTGCCCCACTGTATGTGTATGTATGAAAGGAGCATAATGTATGTGCAGTTTTATTTGCATGTTTTCAATTACTAGTAACAAATAATGTATTCTGATTATTGCATATATTGTAATGGGCACCTATGATGTGTGTAATACACTTTTTTGAAGGTTGTACTGATTATAATGAGCTAATGCTAAGCTATTTGTACTGATTATAATGAGCTAATGCTAAGCTATTTGTACTGATTATAATGAGCTAATGCTAAGCTATTTGTACTGATTATAATGAGCTAATGCTAAGCTATTTGTACTGATTATAATGAGCTAATGCTAAGTTATTTGTACTGATTATAATGAACTAATGCTAAGCTATTTGTACGGATTATAATGAGCTAATGCTAAGCTAATTGCCAGCTATGTGTGGCACCATGTTTGCTGACATTATACAATGCATTCTGGGTGTCACGTAATCTGTCAGACCAAAGATGTTATAATGAGGTGAAGGAATGGTTCACTCATCGTTCGGGTAAACTTCCGGAAGTGAATGAAGGGAAGTGGGTGATCGTAGACGACACACCACCTTCAACATGAAAACTGTAAACAGACCAAACTCATCTTGTCTCCTCTTATTATCTTTGGTTGATGCAATCAAAACAAGCATGGAGGCACAAACTACCCCTCGTCAGATTACTTCTGATTTCTAGAAAGTGTTTTACAAAATGATTCTGATCAATGGTGAGCTCATCCATGATGTGATTCATTATAAATAATAATTGCTATTAGCGAACTCATATTGTAGTTTCTGTCAGCCAAGAGTTATTAAATAGGACCACTTGTGTTGTGTCAATCTTTCCTCAGTTAGCGCTAGGACAAATGTGGTTGTCACGATCGTCACAAGCATTCTCAGACCAAAGCGCAGCACGATATGGGTTCCACATGTTTATTCGAGGAAACGCACAAAAACAATAAAGAATCAATTAAACGTGACGTTCTGGAGTGCTCACAGACAACAACACAAAAACAAGATCCCACAAACACAGGTGGGGAAAATAACTACTTAAATATGATCCTCAATTATAGACAACGATTACCAGCTGCCTCTAATTGGGAATCATACAAAACACCAACATAGAAAAAGAAACTACAACACAACATAGACATAGATATACTAGATCACCCCCTAGTCAGTGGTCCCTAGTCAGTAGTCTACATTTTTCTAGTTTGGATGATTGTGTTGTGCTGTTGCTACTTCTGTAAATGTCTGAACATCGCATCCAAAAATAAACTGCTCACATTCTGTACAAAACTTTGTAAGGACTGTGGTTGTGCAAAATGTTTCTGAAAAAACTGTGAGGCTCAAATGCAGATTGTTGCGTCATTCTAAACTGGACGTTCTAAATGAGCGTTCTAATCACACCGGTTTGATCAAACGCTACAGGAACCACTGTAGAAGGATCACACCCATGTGTTGGTACTTGTGAAAAGGTTCATCTTCCACACAGACCATAGCCTGGCATGGCGCAGTGCTATATTAACACACTACTTCACTTGCTTTGGCAATGTTAACATATGTTTCCCATGCCAATAAAGCCCTTAAATTTCATTTAATTGAGATAGAGAGAGAGAGAGACACAGAGAGAAACACAGAGAAGAGAGAGTGAGATTCCATCACACAGCTCTACAATGTCAAGAGATGAAACAAGAGAAGAGTCTCCTCAGCCAGCTGGTTCTGAGGCTCAGTTCACTAACCCAAACCAACTTCACAGAGCCTCAGAACAGCACTCAGCCAGCTGGTTCTGAGGCTCAGTTCACTAACCCAAACCAACTTCATAGAGCCTCAGCACAGCACTCAGTCAGCTGGTTCTGAGGCTCAGTTCACTAACCCAAACCAACTTCACAGAGCCTCAGAACAGCACTCAGCCAGCTGGTTCTGAGGCTCAGTTCACTAACCCAAACCAACTTCACAGAGCCTCAGAACAGCACTCAGCCAGCTGGTTCTGAGGCTCAGTTCACTAACCCAAACCAACTTCACAGAGCCTCAGAACAGCACTCAGCCAGCTGGTTCTGAGGCTCAGTTCACTAACCCAAACCAACTTCACAGAGCCTCAGCACAGCACTGAGCCAGCTGGTTCTGAGGCTCAGTTCACTAACCCAAACCAACTTCACAGAGCCTCAGCACAGTACTCAGCCAGCTGGTTCTGAGGCTCAGTTCACTAACACAAACCAACTTCACAGAGCCTCAGAACAGCACTCAGCCAGCTGGTTCTGAGGCTCAGTTCACTAACCCAAACCAACTTCACAGAGCCTCAGAACAGCACTCAGCCAGCTGGTTCTGAGGCTCAGTTCACTAACCCAAACCAACTTCACAGAGCCTCAGAACAGCACTCAGCCAGCTGGTTCTGAGGCTCGGTTCACTAACCCAAACCAACTTCACAGAGCCTCAGAACAGCACTCAGCCAGCTGGTTCTGAGGCTTAGTTCACTAACCCAAACCAACTTCACAGAGCCTCAGAACAGCACTCAGCCAGCTGGTTCTGAGGCTCAGTTCACTAACCCAAACCAACTTCACAGAGCCTCAGAACAGCACTCAGCCAGCTGGTTCTGAGGCTCAGTTCACTAACCCAAACCAACTACACAGAGCCTCAGAACAGCACTCAGCCAGCTGGTTCTGAGGCTCAGTTCACTAACCCAAACCAACTTCACAGAGCCTCAGAACAGCACTCAGAAAATCTGGCCCAACCAAACCATCACATAGCAAAAATAAAAATATATCCCCTATTGGAAAGACACCACAAAAAGATCTAAGTAAACTTCAGTGCTGTTTGGCTCTAAACAGACAGTACATGGTGGCAGACTATCTGACCACAGTGAATGGTAGAAAACTGAGGAAAACACTGACTAGGTACAGACAGTGAGCACTGTCTGGCTATAGAGACCAGTCGTCACAGACAAACCTAGCGACCCAGAAAGGACAGGCTGTGCTCACTCTGCTCCAGGGGAGAGGTAGAGACAGAGTTGCATTTCCTATTACTCAGACCTAAGAAAATCTTTCTTTCCCAAAATTATCATTCAGTACAAAGAATTTGAAACTATAAAATGAAGAAAAAAATTGAATTTATTGGGTGGAAAAGCCAAAATGTGCAGTTTTGGCAGCCAAATGTGTCCTCCTGCCAAAACTTGAGGGACAGCCAGTGCAAAGTGCAATGTGTTGTCAATCAAATTTCCTATGTAGTTTTGGCTTTCATACCATGCCATGTGGCTTCGCAGTCAGGTTGAGACTGGTCTACTACCATGTCATGAGGCTGGTCTACTACCATGTCATGAGACTGGTCTACTACCATGTCATGAGACTGGTCTACTACCATGTCATGAGGCTGGTCTACTACTATTGCTTTAATGTAATATTATTCTCATTAATATTGTTGTTGTAGTTGCTGGTAATTCCACTTCCACTACTACTGGGGCGGCAGATATCCTAGTGGTTAGAGTGTTGGGCCAGTAACCGAAAGGTTGTTCTGTCCCTGAACAAGGCAGTTAACCCAGTTAATCTAGTTACTGAAAGGTTGTTCTGCCCCTGAACAAGGCAGTTAACCCATTTAATCTAGTTACTGAAAGGTTGTTCTGCCCCTGAACAAGGCAGTTAACCCACTGTTCATAAGCCGTCATTGTAAATAAAAATGTGTTCTTAACTGACTTGCCTGGTTAAATAAAGGTTAAATAAAATACATAAAAATAAATAAAGACAAGAGAGAGAGAGAAGAAGCAGAGAAGAGAAGATGAGAGAACAGAGAGAGTAGAGAAGACAACAGCACAGAGAGAGAAGAGACAAGAGAACAGAGAGAGAGAGAAAAGATGGAGAAGAGAAGACAACAGGAGAGAGAGAGAAGAAGAGAAGAGAAGATAAGAGAACAGACAGAGAGAGAAGAAAAAGTCAACAGAGAGTGAGAAGAGAAGGCAAGAGAGGGAGAGAGAAGAGCAGACAACAGAGATAGAGAGAGAGGGCAGACAACAGAGAGAGAGAAAAGGGCAGACAACAGAGATAGAGAGAGAGGGCAGACAACAGAGATAGAGAGAGAAGGGCAGACAACAGAGATAGAGAGAGAAGGGCAGACAACAGAGATAGAGAGAGGGGGCAGACAACAGAGATAGAGAGAGAAGGGCAGACAACAGAGATAGAGAGAGAAGGGCAGACAACAGAGATAGAGAGAGAAGGGCAGACAACAGAGATAGAGAGTCAGGTTGTCTACTAGAGGGCTTGTTTCTGGGTTCAGCTTTGTTGGTTAGGTCCAACACCAGCTGACTTAGAGGGCTTGTTTCTGGGTTCAGCTTGGTTGGTTAGGTCCAACACCAGCTGACTTAGAGGGCTTGTTTCTGGGTTCAGCTTGGTTGGTGAGGTCCAACACCAGCTGACTGAGAGGGCTCGTTTCTGGGCTCAGCTCTTGGGTTTGAAGTGCTTTAAATTGCAGACTTGAATTTGGACTTGAATTTAGACGTATCCGATTTTGTTTAGATATTTTCTGTATTTCTTTAGCACTGGAAAGCGGCCCAATTCTGCCCTACATGCATTAGTTGGTGTATTTCATTGGACTTGTAGAATTTTCCAACAGAATTCTGCATGTAGGGCTTCAATTGGATGTTTGTTGTCACGACTTCCACTGAAGTCGGCTCCTCTCCTTGTTCAGGCGGCGTTCGGCGATCGACGTCACCGGCTTTCTAGCCATCGCCGCTCCATTTCTCATGTATCCATTTGTTTTGTCTTGTTCAACACCCCAGTCAACCTACATGTATTTATTCCTCTGTTCCCCATCATGTCTTTGTGTTAGATTGTTTGTGTTACGTGGGTATTGTTGATGCGCCAGACTGGCTTCTTTATTCCTCTGTTCCCCATCATGTCTTTGTGTTAGATTGTTTGTGTTACGTGGGTATTGTTGATGCGCCAGACTGGCTTGTTTATTCCTCTGTTCCCCATCATGTCTTTGTGTTAGATTGTTTGTGTTACGTGGGTATTGTTGATGCGCCAGACTGGCTTGTTTATTCCTCTGTTCCCCATCATGTCTTTGTGTTAGATTGTTTGTGTTACGTGGGTATTGTTGATGCGCCAGACTGGCTTGCTTTTTCCTTGTTATTTTTCACGAAGATGTTTATTGTTAAACATGATTCTTGTGACTGTTTTACGCGTTTTGCCTAAATAAAGTGTGCACCTGTTCACAGATGGTCTCTGCTCTCCTGCACCTGACTTCGCTACCAGTACCCACACATCTGACGTTTGTCCCACTTTTTAAAGTCCAGTTTATTGAGTAGCCCCCAAACCTCACTTCCGTAAAGAGCTATTGGTAGGATTACACTGTCAAATACTTGGGTCCGAATTCTAATTGTGATGTTGATTTTCCAAAATGTCATTTTTATGGCGTACAATGCTCTGCGGGGCTTTGCTGCCATATTAAAGTTTCCTGGTGCAGATATGGTCAGACCAAGGTAGTATGTTCAATTATGGTGTTGTTCTGGGTGAATTTATATCTGGGTTTCTGACATCTGGGTTTTTTCTTTAAATGTTATTTACTGCCAGGGCCCAATTATGGCAATTTTGCTCTAGAATATTAAGGTTCTGTTGAAGACCTTCTTTGGTTTGTGATAGAATAACCAAATCCTCAGCATATAGCAGGTATTTTACCTCTGTGTTAAATAGTATGAGTCCTGGGGCTGGAGAATGGTCCAACATGTCTGCTAATTCATTGATATACAGTGGGGAGAACAAGTATTTGATGCACTGCCAATTTTGCAGGATTTCCTACTTACAAAGCATGTAGAGGTCTGTTATTTTTATCATAGGTACACTTCAACTGTGAGAGACGAAATCTAAAACAAAAATCCAGAAAATCACATTGTATGATTTTTAAGTAATTAATTAGCATTTTATTGCATGACATAAGTATTTGATCACCTACCAACCAGTAAGAATTCCGGCTTTCACAGACCTGTTAGTTTTTCTTTAAGAAGCCCTCCAGTTTTTTTCAGTTCTCTTTTCTCTCTTTTCACTCTCTCTTTCTCTCTCTGTTGTCTGCCCTCTCTCTCTATCTCTGTTGTCTGCCCTTCTCTCTCTATCTCTGTTGTCTGCCCTCTCTCTCTATCTCTGTTGTCTGCCCTCTCTCTCTATCTCTGTTGTCTGCCCTCTCTCTCTATCTCTGTTGTCTGCCCTCTCTCTCTATCTCTGTTGTCTGCCTTCTCTCTCTATCTCTGTTGTCTGCCCTCTCTCTCTATCTCTGTTGTCTGCCCTTCTCTCTCTATCTCTGTTGTCTGCCCTCTCTCTCTATCTCTGTTGTCTGCCCTCTCTCTCTATCTCTGTTGTCTGCCCTTCTCTCTCTATCTCTGTTGTCTGCCCTTCTCTCTCTATCTCTGTTGTCTGCTCTTCTCTCTCTATCTCTGTTGTCTGCTCTTCTCTCTCTATCTCTGTTGTCTGCCCTCTCTCTCAATCTCTGTTGTCTGCCCTCTCTCTCTATCTCTGTTGTCTGCCCTCTCTCTCTATCTCTGTTGTCTGCCCTTTTCTCTCTCTCTGTTGTCTGCCCTCTATCTCTGTTGTCTGCTCTTCTCTCTCCCTCTCTTGCCTTCTCTTCTCACTCTCTGTTGACTTTAGAGATAGAGAGAGAGGGCAGACAACAGAGAGAGAGAAAAGGGCAGACAACAGAGATAGAGAGAGAGGGCAGACAACAGAGATAGAGAGAGAAGGGCAGACAACAGAGATAGAGAGAGAATGGCAGACAACAGAGATAGAGAGAGGGGGCAGACAACAGAGATAGAGAGAGAAGGGCAGACAACAGAGATAGAGAGAGAAGGGCAGACAACAGAGATAGAGAGAGAAGGGCAGACAACAGAGATAGAGAGAGAGGGCAGATAACAGAGATAGAGAGAGAAGGGCAGACAACAGAGATAGAGAGAGAAGGGCGGACAACAGAGATAGAGAGAAAAGGGCAGACGACAGAGATAGAGAGAGAGGGCAGACAACAGAGATAGAGAGAGAGGGCAGACAACAGAGATTGAGAGAGAGGGCAGACAACAGAGATAGAGAGAGAAGAGCAGACAACAGAGATAGAGAGAGAAGAGCAGACAACAGAGATAGAGAGAGAAGGGCAGACAACAGAGATAGAGAGAGAAGGGCAGACAACAGAGATAGAGAGAGAGGGCAGACAACAGAGATGGAGAGAGAGGGCAGACAACAGAGATAGAGAGAGAAGGGCAGAAAAAGCAAGCCAGTCTGGCGCATCAACAATACCCACGTAACACAAACAATCTAACACAAAGACATGATGGGGAACAGAGGAATAAACAAGCCAGTCTGGCGCATCAACAATACCCACGTAACACAAACAATCTAACACAAAGACATGATGGGGAACAGAGGAATAAATACATGTAGGTTGACTGGGGTGTTGAACAAGACAAAACAAATGGATACATGAGAAATGGAGCGGCGATGGCTAGAAAGCCGGTGACGTCGATCGCCGAACGCCGCCTGAACAAGGAGAGAAGCCGACTTCAGTGGAAGTCGTGACAACAAACATCCAATTGAAGCCCTACATGCAGAATTCTGTTGGAAAATTCTACAAGTCCAATGAAATACACCAACTAATGCATGTAGGGCAGAATTGGGCCGCTTTCCAGTGCTAAAGAAATACAGAAAATATCTAAACAAAATCGGATACGTCTAAATTCAAGTCCAAATTCAAGTCTGCAATTTAAAGCACTTCAAACCCAAGAGCTGAGCCCAGAAACGAGCCCTCTCAGTCAGCTGGTGTTGGACCTCACCAACCAAGCTGAACCCAGAAACAAGCCCTCTAAGTCAGCTGGTGTTGGACCTAACCAACCAAGCTGAACCCAGAAACAAGCCCTCTAAGTCAGCTGGTGTTGGACCTAACCAACAAAGCTGAACCCAGAAACGAGCCCTCTCAGTCAGCTGGTGTTGGACCTAACCAACCAAGCTGAACCCAGAAACAAGCCCTCTAAGTCAGCTGGTGTTGGACCTAACCAACCAAGCTGAACCCAGAAACAAGCCCTCTAAGTCAGCTGGTGTTGGACCTAACCAACAAAGCTGAACCCAGAAA